>NW_020955994.1:114006-125620 GCF_003031625.1 Empidonax traillii | reverse complement strand
TTTTTTTTTTTTTTTTTTTTTTTTTTTTTTTTTTTTTTTTTTTTTTTTTTTTTTTAGTTATTTTAGATTTCTCGGGGGAGGGTAGGCCTCTCTTCATCATAACATTCGCAAAAATAAATTGAAAATGTACCATAGATTTCTTAATTTAAAGAACACAAAATATTTCAATGCTAGATTGTCCTGGAATTCAGCCTTTTGTATCCACAGTCATGAGGAGTTTCAGTGGAGCGTGGACTCTTTTGGGGTTGGGTGGTAAACATTTACAAAACGAACTAACAGAAAACCCCAAGCAAGCCCCTGATAGGTCTCTTAAGTCTTCCTATCAACAGAATAGGTAAAACTGGCATGCTACAAGAATGATGCTGTTTGTTTGTGTTTCTGAGTGTATGGCACTCTAATTACAGATCAGGGCAGGATCTCAGTTCAGACAACAGGCTGGCACTGAGAGGACAAAAAGCCTGTTGGGCACTGCTTGTTGGTGTTTTGCTTGGAGCAGGGATTGAGAAATGTTTTGCAATGCCAAGCTTCAGCAGAGCAGACTCCTACCAGAGCATCATTCTCCTTTTGTTCCTGCAGATCTTGGTGGAGAGAGCCCAACACCTATGCACTGTCAGGTCCTGCTTAAAACTAACTTGATGAATAAATATCATATGCAGTGGGCGGAGTTCAACCCTGCTGTGCAGTGTGTAGCAGCACTGGAATAATAGAGTGGAACTGCATTTGTCATGGTGGGAACTACTGTGTCCTCCTATTCCTCTCTGTTAAGACTGAAATACTTGCTTTTATTATGGTCGTGCTCTCTGAAACAAATGAAAAGTTTTCATATTCACAGCAGGGCATTTCTTTCAAATTTTTCATGTTTCAAGTATTTTTCATATGCTGTTTTGTTTAATCCCTCAGGTAATTTGGATTTGACTGGTCAAAAGCAAGTCTTCAAAGCAGAGAACAATCCTTGGGTTACCCCTATTGCTGACCAGTTCCAGCTGGGAGTATCTCATGTTTTTGAATATATTCGTTCAGAAACATATAAATAGTAAGTATTACATTATACTCTGTAGCTGTGGTGTTTGGCTTTTTCCCTGTAGTGTGTTTGGATACACACTTCTTTCATAATCCATGCACTGACTGGGTATTCAGGGCAAATATGCAAGCCTGTGTATTTATATTAAGGAATTTTGCCAAGAAGAGGATAAATAAGCTTCATGTAGACATGTTAAGAAAGCTCGAAAATTGTTTGATGCTGTCCTGCATTTATTGTTTATTTCTGCGTAACATGAGAGCTGTAAAAGAATGAGCATTACAAATCTTTTGAGAAGTATTAATTTTAAGTGTGTATGGTAAGGTTTTATAGATTTAAATAGATAATTGTTGAGTTTTTGGATGCCAATTGGACATCTCTCAAAACATAACAGAATTCAAACCTGTTTTGATCTGGCCTGGTTTACAAAAGTTTATAACCCTAGTAATTCAAATACAATTTGAATCTTCTCCATTTTAATGCAAAATTCCAGGTACAAATGCTAAGCATTTGTTTATGAAATAATATCTTTAATCATGCACTGAAGTGAAATATTTATTTTATGTGAAAATCTCTATTTCACCAGTCCACAGTAAAACTTTAGATGGAAAGTTATTTTAGATCTTAACAACAATCTTGCTAAGAGCAGTAGGTAATACAATAACAACACAAGCTGTAGAGTGGAAAGATAGTTTTTGCATTTTCCCTTTATTTAAACAATATATTTTAATAATTTAAAAGCATTTCTGACAATCTTTTATATGGTATCTGTCTGAACAAAATAACCAGAGGAGAGTATTCACAAGTGACGCTTGGGAGATTCCAATTAAGTAACTGAGATGTAAATTTCTATATGAAACTAAGTGATTCAGCAATGGCTTTGGTAGGCTGTTCTTCATTTACAGAATTTAAGTGAAAAGAATCACAGATGGGAGAGTGGTTGCAAAAACTGTGTCTCAGAAGTGTCCTGATATTTATACTGTAATACATGTTCTCAAGACAGATATATTCATAGATTTAAGTAGGCTGCAACACCCTTCTTTCAGTAGTACTCTGTAGTACAGACATGGTGTAGGGAAACAGCTGCCTATCTCCTTGGACCATCTCTTCCCTACAGTCCACTGTGTAGCTGCATCGAGGTTTCTTGATAATGTTTCGTAATTAGTTTTATATTGTCAATTTTGTATTTCTGTTTGCTCAGCAATGTAGATTAGGGACTCTCGTGCCCTTCTCACGGGGGCCACTCTGGGCATCATGAAGACAGCAAAGTTTCAAGGACTGAAGTGCAGTTTTGACAGTTTGACCTACATTTAGTTTGGGGGGGGGGCTGTTATGAATCTATAATTTTAAAAAAATAAATTTATAACTGTGGGTATATTAAACTGTTCTGGCAGCTTTCCTTGTGCAATCAAAATTTGACAAAAAGGTTCTATAATTCATCAGTTATCTCAGCTGTTGTTCTTCATTCTAAATTAGCCATATTATGTTTGTTGTCTTTTTCTTTGCTGAGGCATAACAGTGTCTTGTTGGTTAATAGGCTGATTTTTATTTTGTCCACAGTAAATATTTGAAGCTTGCATAGTTAACAGTGTAAGCAAAATCAGACTCTAATCGTTAATAAGGAGAAAAATCAAAATCGAATGATCTTTCCATGGCTCATTCATGGTTTTGACTTTATCTTAGAAGCTTATTACATTAAAATGTCATAATTTGCTAAATTTAGTGAGGAAAACCAAATGCAGGAACATGTTAATAATTATATGTCAATTTTGTATTTTCAGCATTTTGTATTTAAATAGTAGAATTATCTGTATAATTTTGCTAAAATCCCAGTACTAACTTCCTTTGATTCCTGATTTTACTTGTTTCATATTCTGTAAAGAGAGTTTTGCTGAAAAATATTGTTCTTATTTCCAGTTTCCTCTAAATATATGATCTGAGAATTATTAGGATGCCACCTCCTAAAGACATTTTTCTGTTTGCATTTTGTTTTGGGTGTTCAAACTCAAAGGCAATGGCATTTGTGTATGTAACAGGTCTTAGTAGCATTATTGTGCACAAAAGCAGATAAGCTGTACATGCAGAAGAAATGAAAACTGCTTTTTGTGATGAAATGTTTATCTTTTCCTGCTAACAGCTATACAGTTTCTTCAACTGCCTTTTTCTTTCAGAGCCTATGTCCAAGTAGTGTGTCTTTTTTCTCATTAAGTGAATCACAAGGTTGAGATGTGAATGTAGTGTTTTCCCCTGTGGGTATCTTAACTAAGGAAAATCAAGCTCTTGGGTTTTAGTTTGTTTTTTTTTTAAATCATTCTGTCAAAAGAAAAAAATATCTTAAAACATTCCATAGATTGAGACAGCTTAACTTTTACTATGAGGCAAAGCAGTACAGTTAAATGGGTGATCGGATAGAATGCTGTTTAGATAACCTCACTTACAACACTGAGAAGATAGAACATATATTAGCAGATGACCATCAGATCAGTAAGTTTACTTTCAGGTACAAGAAGATGTGGACTTCCATAAACCAGCCTTACGCGTCTGTATGGTAAATGCATTTTGAGCTACAGAGGGCACATTTGTCTCCCTAGGCCCATTACTTTTGCTAGCTGATAGGAAATACTGATTTTACTTCATTTATGTATTCAACATTGTACTAGCTAAGACAATGAGGGTATGCTCATAGAGTCAAAAGTGCCAAGTTTCAGAGGCTTATCAAGTTACATTTGACTATGTGTTTTATGCTAATAGATTTTATTTGATGTTTGCAATGGCTAGAACTTCATACTTACTCAGTTGCTGTTAACTTAGCCAGGAAGTGGTAACTCACTGAGTCTTGGCAAATGCACTCACTAAACCTTGAGGTTTCTACTGATGGCTGGCAGAAGTCATCACAGCAGTCAGTGTCAGGGATCTCCATTCAGGTTCTGTGAGGCTGCACTTGTGAAGCAAGTCCCAAATAGATCACAAACCTCTTCTTTCCTTTGTGAAATGTACTGGCTGTTTCAAGCATATTTAGTGAAAAATTACCCCTCATTTTTAGCCTTGTCTTAAGATATTCATGCTCTAGTGATTAATTGATAAGTAGGCATGACACCCATGAGGGATGACTATGTCTAAAGATAAAATGTCATTTGTCTCGCATACTTTTACATTTTCACACTCCCGTTTTACATGGTACTCACGCACCAAGTATAAAACTGGAATTGCACTTTGCTTCAGATGCACGTTAACCAGTAGGACCCTCAGATCAGCTCTTCTTACTTTGTATCTTCTTTCATTTCCTTTAATTTCCTTATCTTTCATGAGAAATGGTGCCCGGTGATTTTTTCTCAACCCTAATTTTTCAGGAAAGACTTGAGCTGACAAAAAGATGGGCCATATATTGTGGTGGAAAATGTGCGTGGAGGGGCTCTTAATTCTTAACAGGAAATTCAGCAGCTCTTGGCACTTCGCTAGCTTTTGTTGGCTAAAATACGCCCACTGCACATATCATCCTGTGACAGCATCATTTGGAAATAGGTCAGTTTGCCAAGTATGTAATGATTCTTAATCTCTCACTGCTGTGTAACTTTCTGCAACTTTAGTAAGCTCAATTTTGGCTTTGATTCTGTATATACTCAAGAGCTGCCATTAAACTCTCTATGTGATGTCACAATATTGTTGAAAAGCAGTTGAAGAACTTGCTTAAACAATAAAGGGTAATGGCAGCCTTATCTCTTCAAAGGGCTTAACTAAATGTTTTATTTTTATTCATGCCTTTAGTCAACTTTCAGAGTGACCTTTATATTCTGAGCATATTCTCAGAGGATCTTCTTGGTGTAGGATACTGACAAAGAGATGATGGATTGTGTGATTTACTGGTTACAATGTACTTAGGTAAGTGCAGACAGACATCAGTGTTTGAAAGGAAACAGTGAATTAAGCTCCTATGAAGAATGAAAATCCTGTGATGCTCTTAAGCATCTGTGTAAGATAATCAGTGATTTGATTAAGCTCAGGTAAAGCTGAGATGTGGAATTGGTACCAGTGGGTGGGTTTGGTTGCTGGCATTTACAGCAGAGTTAATCCAGAAAGCTGCTCTTTGGGTACATTTCTGGAATTATTCATGGGCTCTTGGTCAGTCTTCCTGTGAAACTTGCTCTTTGCATGTTTGTTTCTGTAACAGAAAGGATAGTGGTTTTGCTTTTATCACAGCAGAGTCTGTTGCAGTCATCATCTCCTGGTAGTGTAATCAAAGCTAAAACAAAGAGTCCTGAGTGCTCAGAATAGCATTCAGACTTCAAGCATGTTTAAGCTGTCCTTAAACCCAGCAATCACCTTTTAACACTTTGTTTAATGATTGTTGTTTCCCTGTTTGACCTCCTTACTCCAGGGAGGCAGAATTATGATGGAACACTCAGCATTTTTAAGTTTCTAGAAAGCAGGTTTTCCCCACAAGGCACTCAGTTTGCAGTCAAGAGTCTCAACAAGATGCTTTGCGAAAGGAAGTAAGTTGCACTTTCAGATTTCCATCAGGAAAGGTGGTAGAAGAGCAAGCCATTTTCAAGACTGACACATTAACTCTTAGCAGAGGAAATGGTTTGACAAATGCAGTGCTGAGCATATATTGCTTGGCAGCACTGGAACATAGGTTTCCCTGGGCAGGCTGCTCTGTGCTAAGCATTGTAATTGAAAACCTCATTTTATCAGCAGTGACAGTCTGGAAAAATCCACTCTTGATTCAGCCCTCTATTTCGAGACAATCTCCCCAGCTTCTTGAAAATGAGTTGCTGTACTGGACCCCCCCACTATTAGGTAGCAGCTGCTTCCAGGGCAACAGGCACAGGTCATGAAGTAAGATATTCTTCTTCTATTAATGAAAAGTATTTTAGGATTTGTTTGTAACAACTAGAGGAAACTGGCAAGAGACTCAGTAGTGCTCTAGAATACAAATAGAGTCTTGAAATAACTCGTATTCTTATTCCACAGTTGTTAAGCCTATTTAAGTTCAGCTGCATGGTTGGTGCTGTTCAAGATGTAAAGATGATTGGTAAAACCACATATCAAGGAATGGAAAAGAGGTCAAACAGGTGAAAAATCCTTGTGTTGGCACTTGGGAAGCATGCTGGGGAGTGGGAATTGCCAGCAGTTCCAATGGAGGCATCAGCAGGTTGAACTGACAGGAAGAGAGATCATCCCGAAATGGTGTCACTTGTGCAGCACAATCTTGGACCTGCAAGAATTTTGGGTTTTTTATGTTAGCACAAAAAACAGGAGTATTTAATGACATTTGCTGATGGCACAAAAGTGGTAGCACAGAAAAGAATCAGCACACCACACAGTAAGAATTAGAAAACAAAGAGGAAGGTTTGGGTGTTCCGTGTTCGGTTACAGATGTTCTGTGAGCCACTAGTGTGATAGGCTGGAGTGGAGGGAAGAGAAAGATAAGAACAATCCCTAGAGCTCGGTTAAAAGAGTGGATATTTTCTGGTACAGAACAGGAAACATTATGCAGCTGTGGTCATTATGTTCATGAAAGATGAATTCAGGCAGGAACAGGCAAATTGTGGAAATATAATAGGATAGTGAAATGAATGAAGAAAGAAGAGGAGGTTTAAAAGGTATTTTGGTTATGTAGGAAAGCAAAGTCTGATAACAGAGGTTATGGTTGTCAGTGGAAAGGAGAGGGGGAAGAAGAAACTTCATTTAAGGCACAAAAAAATTGTGGACATAAGAAAAAATATAAATCGGCTGGGCAGGTGTTTATTTGAAGGAAGATCTCTAATTATTAAGGGAGCAGGGTAATAACTTTCTGATAGAGATGGTCTTCTGACAGAAGAAATGAAAGCCAAAGTCTTGTTTGTTTCAAAATCAGCACTGATCAGTTTGGGCAGGAGTATATGACGTGATTGCTTGTTGCAGAGGATGGCATGTTTATGGTGCAGGCAGACCTTGTATTCGTATCTCCTGATTTTTGAGTTAAAAACTCAGATGACACCCTCCTATATATTAAGATAACTTCTCAGTGCCACTGACATTAAACTAAAGGAGGTAAAGCTCTGTTGTCTGTTAATATAAATAAGATTAATTTTGCATATTCATGCATTTAATAACTTGTTGAAATAAACATGTATGGCAGTTTTGATCAATAGTTTAAAATGACTGAAATTTTTTAATAACCTAATAATTATTTTATTATATAAATTATATATTCATTAGGGAAAATAATTTGGGGTTATGAAAGTCATAATAATATTTCTTTTTCCACTTAGACTGAAGAGATACATAGAGAGAATGCTTTTTATGGGCTATCTCTAAGTAAAATTCAGTCGTTATCTAATCTTGTAACAATACCAAAAAGAACTGGACACAGCTGATCTCAGGAGTGATTTCTAATGGTTAATATTCTGTACTCCCTGAGGGAAATTAAGATCACAGAGAGGAACAAAGACCGATTGCTTTAAACGTCTATAGATTGAATTTAAAGGAGTTCAGTCAGACACCTCAGCTGTCTGTATAATGCACGGGGGTCAATAAAGATTTAAAGAACTTGGATAATGTGAGTCTGCCCTGCCTTGCTGAGAAAAACAGGCCAGAATAAATACCATTTACCTTCTTTGTTTTTCTTTTCTTTTGGCTCTAGTATTCTTTGGTAGTTTGAGGATGTAGGAGTTTAAGCCCAGCCAGCAATTAAGTATTGCACAGCTGCTCACTCCGTCCCCCTCTCTCCATGGGATGGGGAGGAGAAGCAGGGAAGGAAAAAAAACTTGTAGGTTGAGATAAGAGCAGTTTCATAATTGAAACAAAGTAAATATAATAATAGTAATGATAATAAAATACAATAAGAATAGTAATTAAGAAAAGAGAATAATAAACCCCAAGAAAAACAAGTGATGCACAATAGTTTCTCATCACCTGCTGACCAGTGCCCAGCCCATCCCTGAGCTGCAGCAGCCCTTCCTGGCCAATCCCCCCAGTTTATATGCTGGGCGTGACATTCTGTGGTGTGGAATATTTCTTGGGCCAGTTTGGGTCAGTTGTCCTGACTGTGCTTCCCCCCCAGCTTCTTGTGCCCCTCCTCACTGTCAGAGCACGAGACACTGAAAGTCCTTGGCTCAGTGGAAGCACGGCTCAGCAGCAACCAAAACATCAGTGTGTTATCAGCACTATTCTCATACTGAATCCAAACTGTAGCCCTGTAGTAGCTACTAGGAAGAAGATGAATTGTATCCCAGCTGAAAATAGGACAGTGGAACGGAAGGATTCACACAGCTCTACAAATACTTCTAGAACCAGTATTCTCATTGTTCCTAGAGGGATTCATTGTTTTTACAGGAATTGCCCATGTTCACATGCTCACAGGATGCATGATTAGTGTGTAGGGTTTTTTTCCTTCTCATTTGCACTGTGTGGTTGTCCTGGGCCCTGTACAAGAAATAAGATGGAGTTGTGTGTCCAGCAGTCCATTGCTGGAGCTCACTTCTATATTTCAGTGACTTTTTAGCCTGGCATCTTTACCATTTGACCCATGACATGAATGCACTATCTGTGCCAGTGGTAGCTGTGACTTCATTTATTTTAGTGTGGTTGTGTGGTTTTAAAAACTAGATAAAGGTAGTGGAAGAAAGATGAACTCAGTGATCTACCTTAGATGAGAGTCTCTGAGATGCCACATCTCCTGTGAAGATGAACTCATGACAAATTAAGCTTCTCTCAAAGGATGGCAGGAAGCAAGATCCGTCTTAGCTGAGAAGTAAACAAGTGTTACAACAGTCCTGACTCACAAATTTGGATCACGTACCAGTAAAAAAATTTAAATTTGCTAATAAAAATCTTTTATCAGCCTGATGTGGGGAAATATAAAAATGTCATTTACATTTGGTTCTGTTATATTGAAGGCACGGTACTGTATATTTTATATGAAAATGCTGATTTGTATTCCAGCCAAATGTTGTATTTATTGGCTGTATTTTAAAAATTGATAAATATATTAGTACATTACTTCCAACAGAGAAAATAGATGACTAGGAGTCCTGACATCTTAAGACAACATTTACATGCAAATCTGTGACTCTTCCCTAAAGAAGAACAAACTGGAACCCATGTTGAAAGATAAACAATAAAACCAGTATGTCTGTATATTTTTGTTTATATATTGCTAAGATGGAAATGTAATAAAAACAAAGCTATCACTGATGTATCTGACAGATATAGATACTGCACATATAAATATTGGTGTAACTACTGATATTTTCCATTTCCTTTGATGTGAACTTTCCTGTTAAGTTTAGAATATTATATAGTAGTCTATTTACCATGTCAGTGATGATAACCCAGGGCTTGAGTCACTGGGGCAGATGTCTAGGGCAATGTTAGAAATGGAATGGGAATGAAGAAGTAGGTAGGTAAGTGCAGAAGCTGAGGACTTGATGAAACCAACGCTAGGGAAACAGTGATGGTAGGATACAGGATTTGAGTAGGGAGACAGTTCAAAGTTGCACCAAACTAGAGGACAAGGTAAGATCAGTAGCTGAATTAAAATCAGTGGTAATTATGGTAAAATCCCAAATGACTAGCAGGGAGTGGTGTGCCAAAGAAACTGATAAGCAACAAGATCAAGGACCTGGCCTAGAGGACAAGTTGGGGTCTAAGCAGGCAAGCAAAGAGGGAGATGTGCACCTGCAGCAAATGGCACCTTGGGCAGGATAAATGATAGGTAGGACTGAATAAAGTTTGTGCAGGGGGAGAGATGGCTGGTCCAAAGTGTTATCTATCTTGTTAGTCATTGGAGAGACTGCTTATGGCTATCTGATTATCATAAATCCTAGAAATTAAATGGGCCCTTTTCTGAACTATGGTAGATTATCAATAATGACAAGAGAAGGAAATTCATATTCTGCTATGTCATGTTCTGTTCTGTGTTCAGTGCAAGCTGGATGATCTGTTAGGAAAAATGAGTTATTTCTCAGTCCCCAGGTAGAAGCCTGACCAACTCTTTGTTGCGAGAAACGGCTTTAAGCCTCCAGGCCTCTAGACATCTAATCAAAAGTTTTAGGAGACTTGACTGACATAGTTTGGAGTCACCAAAATTCACTTCTAATTAAATTGCTATGTCAGGGAAACACCAAAAAGTGACAGAAGTGCCAGTGTCCTTCCAATATCAAGGAAGGCAAATGGACCAAACTTGCTTATTTTGAGCTGATTTATTCCAAAATTGATTTTGAGTTAAATAGTGAAGAAGACCTAGTGATGATCTAAAGAAAGTGACTGTAGTATGATTCATACACCTTAAGGCATGACTATGATTTTGAGAACTAGTTCCCTGAAGAAATATTACGGAATTGGTTTGTCAAGGCAACTCTTAAACCACAGAGTTTTGTGAGGCATTTAGCTCTTACAGCTGCACAGCATTCTCATTAGGAAATGAGTACTATTTAGTTTCAGTTAAACACTTAAGAAGAACTAACAACTGTCTGATAGGTCTTGGGAGTTACCAAAAAGGACATTTCTGGTGAGTGTCAGGGAGATCTTACCTGGAATCATTGAAGGTATTCGGGAGCAAATATACAGTTGTTTCTGATGACCTGGAAATTGGTGAAAAACAACTGAAAGTGTGGGCTGTCTTGGATCGTTTATTGAACCGTACCTGGACATAGTGTATTTTAAAGCAGCTCAAGGAAGAGTTGCATATCTGTGAATAAGATATGCAAGATATACCACATGGTGTGGTTATGGTTACTGGAGGAGATAAAAACGAGCAAATACTTCTTTCCAAAAAGCAGTCAGCACTGAAAAATGTTTTAAGAGACATAATATAATTGAAGAGTGCACTGTCAGCTCACAGTTCAGTGCTACACCTGAAAGATCTGACTGAATTCAATATCAGCCCCAGCTGATGGGGTAACTAGTAGGTTCCTATTCCCGTATTCACTAACCTGACATCAGCTGGGGCTGATACTGAATTCAGTTCTGGTGTCAGTAGTTTTAAAGGAATGTTAAAAATGTATTTAAATAGAGATGCCTTGATTATTTGAGAGCAGATGTCACGCAGATAAAGAAAGCAAGGCACAACTTGCTAGGGCAAGCTGCCAGGGAAAGTAGCTTATTCATTTTTCTCTTATTGTCCTCTGGTTGCCTCAGGATACTTTCTGGGAAATGTGTTTTAGAGTCACATCTCAGTACCAAAGTTACTGTATGAATCATGATGGATTTTAATACATTGTGCATAGTGTTATCCAAAGATAATGATGTATTGCCTGATTTTTAGACTTTACCAGAACTGCTACAATTGTAAGGCCTCATATCTGATATTGAGCTCTGCTGCTCTAACTGCTGTGGGCTTGGTGGGTCCAGCTCCTCACCTCCAGTGGATTCAAGAGGTTTTCTCAATATTTCTGGGTAGTGGTGTTGCTATCCAAAGACAGTGTGTCTGAAATGCATGCAGTTCAGAAACTGGACTGATACTCCCTGAAGATAACTCACCTTATCTTTTATTTACCTTTTTTTTTTATTCTTTCGGTGAAGGTGTTGCAGGGACAGAATTTGGCCTTTACAGAAGATAATAAATAGAATAGGGAATTTTAAAGAAAATCCTCAAGACTGCAAGAGGAAGAA
>NW_020955994.1:0-113505 GCF_003031625.1 Empidonax traillii | reverse complement strand
TGCATGCAGTTCAGAAACTGGACTGATACTCCCTGAAGATAACTCACCTTATCTTTTATTTACCTTTTTTTTTTATTCTTTCGGTGAAGGTGTTGCAGGGACAGAATTTGGCCTTTACAGAAGATAATAAATAGAATAGGGAATTTTAAAGAAAATCCTCAAGACTGCAAGAGGAAGAAAAATAGATAGGAAATGGCAGGCAGAAAAATAGTAATTGAGGACTAATACGGAAAACATGTTGGTAGCTATAAAGGTTATCTGGTAAACTTGTGTAGCTAACCATAAGTAGTGGTAAGTCTGTTAACCCTTTGTAATGTTCAAAATTCAGTTGATTTGCTTTCTTTTCTTCTTCTTCTTCAGATTTGTACTTTACAACCAAACAAGAAGAGTTACAACACACATTTGCTGGTTTTATTTGAGTGATAAATTAAAAAGTGGCGCTTTTATAATCAAGCAGATCTGTCTGCAATTTCTATTCTCTATGCAGTCATATCTGTTTTATTGCATGCTGGTTTTTATTGAACTCCAGTTTCTTCTTTCAGTCTTGCATTATTTGAGGATTTTGTGTGATCTTTAGCAATTTTTTTTTTACCCTCCTGGTGAGGGCTATCAGTTAGATAGACAAGTGTCCCTAATTTTATGATTGCCTTTATTAACTATTTATCCAGTGGAAGACTGAGGTGGGAATGATTCTGGTGTAATTGGCTGGAGCCACTTGTAATGCAAGGTCTTAATAAACTTTTTAAAAGCCATGATTTTATTTTAGCAGGTATTACTGTTAACCCATTTATGTGCACTTTTACAAGCCCTTATACCTAAGGCAGAGTGTTGAAAATGGTTATGATCAGATTTAATTTTAAATTCTTGTCATTAAAGTTAACTTCTTCTTGAAAAGTGTAACCTGAAAAGCAAGAGCTTCCATTCTGTATGACATAGAATTTCTCAGTTCTGCATTTCAAAGCTTTTCTCCATCCACACAAGAAATACCCTTCTGTTAAAGCTGGGGATAATCAGATTAGGTGTGTAGGCAAGTCCTTTTGACTACAGCTTTGCAATGGCTTTTTTTTTTTTCTATTCTGTGCCCAACCACATTAATAACTTAACCTAAAAATCTATTATAGTGAAAATCGGTATCAAATATCCCAGGAAAAAATACTCTGTAGTTTTTCTTTTTTATTCTTTTTACACCTGATTGGGGAAAGAAATTGTAGTCTTAAGTGAAGTATGCAGGAGCATAAACAGTAAATAGAATTATGTAGTATACTGACCATTTCACTTGCTCCAGCTTCCCCAAATCAGTAATAATACATGCAGGAATATTAGCCCTTCATAGTTTTGCCACCTTTTAAGCAACTGGCTCCCGTGTGGGATGTAAACAGCAGCATTTATTTCACGGAATGGGGAACAGTGATTCCCTGAATCCTTTTTGTTTTCTGTATAAATTTATGATCAGAAAGGTTTTTCAATCCTGCAGTGATACATCTCGCACCAAAATGCTGTCACATAATGGTAAATATATACAGAAATAAATGGAGCAAATCCTAAACTCAGTGCTCTAAGTATGGTTCCTCTTGACAGGAAAAATATAAATTTGATCTGTATTCACATGTATACCCAGATCACTACCTCTGGCCGGCTCCAGTGTCTATTTTTGTGGGATTTTTTGCACATTTAAATGGTTTGGGGAGTTATCCAAGGAAGGAGAGTGGGACAACGGAGTCCAGGACTCTTCAAAGATAATTGCAAAGATCAAAGATCATTGCAACAACCTGCTACATACAAAGGCCACAATAAGGAGAGATCACTGATTTAGAAGAAAAGGATTTAGGCATACATGCCAGTTTTGACTCCTAACATACAAGGAATTTTGCTTGAAAAAGCTGCAACTCTTAGAAGATGGTTTTTAGTCACCTTTCAACTGGATATAATTTCCAAGCTAAATTCTAAATGTTAGTTTTGGATATTGCATTTGATGTTCTGTCTCCTGTTCATTTCTCCCAAATTTAGATTTACTCTATTGTTGACTTTAAAAAAGGAAAAGGTATGCAAGGACTGACAGTGATGATCACGAATATAAATGGTATCAAGCAAATTGATGCTAGATAAAATTACCAAATCAACCTTTTTTATTTTATATTTTATGGAATATCTAATGTATGTTTGGCAGTAATTTACTCTTGCCCATGAATTTCTGACAGTTTCGATTCTTTGGGCTTATTAATCAACATAGCACCAGAGCAATTTTTATGAGACTCACTAGTCATCAAAAATTTATTAGCAGATAAATCAAAGAAACAACTAGCATCTTAATAGAGTGAACAAAGTGGCATGTAAAAGATCATTCAAGACTACATGGTTTTGACACTTGTGTATTGCGTTTACTGCTAGGGTCAGAGGTTTTGTTTGCACTTTCATTAAAATAGTCGTGACTGTGACATAATTTTCTACCTTCTGTGCTAGACATTTCTTCTTCATATATATATATAAAAATTTCATGATAGCACCATTCTGGTAAGTCATGAAACTTCTATGTTAAGTGTAATATAGAACTTTAATTAAAATCTGAAACTTTTATACTTAGCTGCAGTAGATCATGTATGCTTCAGGAGTAGGATGCGCTGGAAGTACATTGTGAGTAAGGCGTGACATGGAAGTACTTCAGTCTCTGATCTGGTTACCTAAGGAGCTTTGATATTCATTCCAGTTAGACCTCTAGTGTCTTATTGAAAACAGTAATCTTACATGATTCTAGGTTGGTATTTTAAGAAGAATTTCTTGGTCACACTTCTTGTGGCTTTCATTGTAAGTAAGAGCTGAAAACATCCCCTACTTTTTGTTAAAGCAAAACGTTCATCTTACCAAAACACTGTTGCAAATAACATCTGCACTGGCTGAGTCTCCTCCCTAGTCAATGCACAAACAGTGGGCTTCCCTGGCCCCCCTGGCCTGCAGTGTGGTACAAACATGCAGGTGATGGCATGGGGGTGGGACTTCCTTTGATAACTGCTGTTGGCTCCCTGGCATGAATGAGTCAGTGGGGAAAATCCACATAAAAGCTAGTAGCCCTGTCCTCAGAGGAGGGCAAGTGTTTATGGAGGGATGAAAACAGAAGATTGTGGAGCCTGGCTGTCAAATGTAAGCGAATCAAGCAGTCTGGAGAGGACTAAGAGCCGCCTTAGGTTGTCCCTATAATCAAGTGGGCACCTCAGGGACAAAGACAGTGCACCAAAAAGCTAAGCCATGCTCCTGATGCCCAGAGGGGAAGGCTGTGCCCTTGGGCACCATTCCATGGATGGTATGATAGTGAGACCAGCCCAGTGTGTTCTCATGGGTGCACCCAGGCCAGCTAGGGCTCTGGTGTGACCATGTAGCAAGGGGATTCAGGGAGCTGATACAGCTGGAAACTAATAAATTATTCTGGCAGTTTTAGTCCAAATTACCTCCTCCAACTCAGTGCCTGACAGCCAGCGCTAGGCTAGAGGGCAGCAATGCAACCACAGAAGAGGCAGCACAGCTGAAGTAGGTTTAAGTTCTAGGGGCTGATGCAATCAGCCCCTCAGCCTTGTGTCCAGCAGCATGAGGAGGAGAACCTGAGTCCTCTTCATGCACCAAATGAAGCCAGCCTATGAAAAGAACACAAGTTCTTCTTTTTTAAGAACTAAAAAATTAAAACTCCCCAACATCAGTGAGCTAATGGGAAGTCTGGATTTTTCTGTGTTCAGAAATTAGGGGGAGGGACAAAATCCTGGCAGCCTGCATATTTTACGTGAATATGGTGGTGCTGAAAATACACAAGTCTCATTAGTGGAGTTCTTGTAGCTAGCATTCTTATGTTTTGTATAATAAAAAAATAACTGAAGGGAGATGGAATTTATTCTGTGTTAATAACCAGAAAGAGTGTTTCTGGATGGATACGAAGTGGTGCAGAACTGTGAACAGTACAAAAGAAATCCTACTGTTCCCTCTTCCACCTTATGTGTGCTTTAACATGAGAATCATGAGTAACTTCAGCAGTGTATTTTTCTGTGATTTTGGTCTAAAGTATGACTGAAAATATGGCTGTCTATGGGATGAGCAGCTTACAGAAATGCTGTCGTCTTACAGCTCTAAATGTTTATCTCCCTGGTCTGATTCTAAGTCAAGTGAGTTATGGCTGAAAATGGTTGCTGTAGGTTGCTCACTTAGCAATGCATGTAAGGTGTAAAAAAACTAGATATAATTCTCTTATTTCTCTTCTAAACATAGCTTTAAAAGTGTGGTTTTAAAACTAATCAAGTAGTCAGTGCTAACATCTGACTGCTGCACATTTTTTTTAACTTTATTTTTGAGAGAAATTTATAATAAGACATGAGATTTCTAAGCTGTTGTATTTGTCATTAACATATCACAATAACTAACCATCTCTCTGTGAAACTTTTATGAGGCAGCTGCTCAGTGGCATTTACATGCAGAGAAAGGACTGATCTTCTCTGATCTTGATTTTGAGGCAGACTGAGGTTTGGCCTGGTCCAGGTTTAGGACAACTTTGTGGGAGAATATGTAAAACTGTAGTTAATAGAACTGTTACATACTGTGGATTAAAGGCAGTGATTTGGACTAAGTGATTGCCTAAGAATGCTTGCTTGAAATACATATGTATTTCAGAGTGCTCCAGAGTAAATTAGGCAGCATCTACTGGATCAGTAGTGAAGTGAGTGTTTGAGTTTTAAGTCCTTCTATAAGTCACAGCAGTATTGGGAAGCAGACAAGGTGTAAGTTCCATGTCCCAGTTCTGTGTCTGTCACAGGTTTCATGTGTAGCTTTAGTAATTTCTCAAAGATCTCAACACAAAGTATCTCCAGCTTAGGGCCATAAGCTCCCAAAGCCCATACCAGCAGACAAAAGTATGTATGAATTTTGTAGGGGAGAATCAGCAGTTCAGTCAGCCAGCAAATCATCCAGTCAACAGCAGACCAGTGTTAGAGCACAGTTTCTGTTTGCTCCCTTCATGGGGAATTCAGTTCACGTCACTTCCAGTGTAAAACCTACCTGGCCAGGCCTTTGTTTTCCATAGCTTCACTAGGGTTTTCTTGAGTAATATACATAGGACAAAGGCATAAAGATCTACCCTTTCTTCAGCACACAGAGGTCAAGTGGAGTTTAAGTCCCAGATCCTGTAACCCTTTCCATAGAACCTACCACTGATGGAAGGGGGTATCAAGAGCTGTTCTAATCAGTAATATGGAAGACTTGAGGTACAGATGATGTTTTTGTTTTAAAGAGGTTGTCTCTTGTACCCTGCATTTTTATTAGAAGCTAATGAGGATGAATTCCACTCAGTGTATCTGGATACCTACTGTACCTGACCTGATACATCTGTGGTAGTCTCTGGTGTGATACTTTTGATATTACTACGAGAAATGGTTCAAAACCAGTTTTACACATGGGTACATCAAACCATGCTATATTGCCAACAGATTTCTCCACCAAGTCATTTTGATTTTTTTTTTTTAAATTAGTAACATTGACTCCTTTTTCTTTGTTTTTTTTGGTTGACTTTAATATGCAGTTTTACTCTGGGAATTGAAACAAAATAGTTTCTTGCTGAAGTCGGATGTAATTCTTAGAAATTCAGTCTAGCATTTCTGGCATTTCACAATCTAGATTTTGATTAATTTGTTTACTCTTTGCTTCTGTTTTTGAGACTATTCTGTAGCTGCATGCCATAAATGAGATTTTAATCTCTTCTAGATAAGTTGATTTTTCCTTTTCCTACAGACCTGTTGGCTTGATGAGATACTACCAACTAGATTGCTGTAGAGATTCAGATGTGCTTATAATCAAAATCTGGCTGGTAATAGTATATCAGTTCCAAGTGATTCACTTCATAGATTCATAGCTTTGGGCAGGGCAAATACGTGTCTGATAGTTGCAATAATCTGTACATCCCACACTGTCTTATGGAGGAGAGTTTGAAGGTAAAGGTTCTTATGAACCGGCTTGAAACCCACAGATCCATTTTATTAGACTCCTCACAAATACTACAACAAATACTACACAAATACTCACCTGAGCCCTTACAAATACTATGACACCTCAGTTTGCAAAGATAAACACCTTCCTTTTACGTACTGGTGTTGTGTTTGGATTATCATTGGATTATGGCAGTATTTATGGTTACTCCTTTTTCTCAAGGTTTAATTTTTTAAGTATTGCACTACTTGTTTATTTTTTTTTCAGTAATACTTACTTATGAGCATTTAAATGCCAGGTGTTCTGTGGCTTATGGTGTTATGAATGGTAATTAAAACTTCACATTCCCTCTTCTTGGCAAGTCATGTGTGCTCTAATATATGTAATTATTCATAAACTTTGTTTCATCACTTCGTTAATGTTTAGTTTTAATTCTCTGACACTTGGTTTACTAGAGTCAGATTTACCTGTGTTCACAAAGTGTGAGTTGCTTTCATTACTTCCTCACTGGAGAAGGTATTAACATTTATGCGTAAGAAAATGAGGCTCTCATAGCAAGGGCAAAGTTTAGTCATTTTTCTTTCCCTGTAAAGGATTCATTTGTAATATTAAATAATACTAGGATGTATTTTACCCCAAATCTTCCTTTCCTTAAATTTCACAGACAATGGAGTTGGGAATCAGAAAGGCTGTTTTCATTTAAACACTTGTACGTTGGAATATATGCATGAACACTAAAGAGAAGTAAGGAGTCTGCATTAAGATAAGCTGAAACCTCCCCTGTGTTTCTGCTACAAGGATAGAGGTGGACTTCTAAAAATTGTGCGTTTATATGTTTATGATGTACATGTCTCTACACATATCTATCCAGAAATATTTTCCCACATCCTGTATATATTTGCTTTAGTGCTGAAATTATATATTGTTCAGTAGATGCATCCATTAACTCCGTTCCAGGAGAAGGATAGATTTAGAAAACAATGGGCATTGAAGTGCAGAATTCTGTTGACACAAAATAAAAATACGAATGGTGTTAAAAATAAATTTGTAAAAATAATATTCATAGGTAAAATACTGAGATTATCAAAATGAATCACGGGAGGAACTGATGCAAAATGTAGATAGTGCAGAATCCAAATTATTATATTCATGGGGATCATAATTAATCATGTAATTCTAGATATACACATACTGTACCCTAAAAATGTATTGTAAGTTTACAACTGACTAGCTGTTTTATGTGGCAGAATGTAGTCTTTGCATATTTATTAAAATTATTCATAACTGGTTGCAGTCTAGATGAACTGCTCTATTCTTGTGTCTTGCTTCAATACATTTTCTGAATCATTTTATCATGGCATTATAATGGAAATTTTTTCTAAATTTTAGAATGATCCATGGGGCATTTTCCAAAACCCCTATCAGCATCTCTCAAAAACATGTATTTGCAGTTTACATTTAAGAATACATTTAAAAGGTTTAGTAGCAATGCATATTTTCTATTTGTTTGCTGCTCTTTTTTTTTTAAAAAAAAAGATTTTATTTAGATGAATAAGGAATATACATTGAAAAAAGTAGGACTATGCATTTAATTAAATTTTATATACTTATCTGTTCTCCAGCTTACAACTATAAATTGATTCTTTTAGAAATACCATAGGATGGTGAAACATGTTCATAATGCATTTTTATGACCTTATCCACAAATGTCCCAGCAAAGTTATAAAATTCAATTATATACATATGGAGTGTGTGGTGCCTCACAGCTGTTCCCCGTGTTTGTCTGAGTAACAAGACTCTTGCTGAAAACAAATACGGGATGGGGAGACTTTCTACCTACGTGATGTGCAGTTACAGTGACTATAGGATAGTCACAGTTACCTTATGTGGTGGCTGTTCTATAAACATCGGCTAATTTGTATACACGAGAGAGACATCTTTATTTCCAATAGAATTCAAAAAAGTCTTCCTGTACCAATATCCAGAAGTAAACTATGATGATACGTCCTGTGTACCTTATTTTATCAACTATGTATTTATTTTTTTGATGTAATTTGCAAGAGCACAAGAAGAGAAGTTTGGTTTTCAGAAAGAAAAAAATTAACTTAAAGCATGTCCACATTAGGAGTGTAGAACAGTTAGAAGTTGGTTGGGTCCTGTTTTGTGAAGCTGGAGTGGGCTGATACTGTAGTTGAAATCTTTTGCTTTATGATAGTATCCATACGCAGAAATCAAAGGCATGTCTCTTTTTACCCAGCCTATTTATCCGCATCATGTCTGAGTTCACCCCTACCTAAATTAAGTAAAATATTTTTCTGCAGTAATGTTTATTAATTTAATTTGTGTTCTCAGATGTCTGAGACTGATTTAGATGTTTGGGACTGAGGTACTAGATTGTGAGGGTTGCCTTCCATTTTTTCTTTTCAGCAGAATACTGTGGGAAAGGTCTTTTTTTCTCTATAGAAAGTGCGATGCAGTGGTTCAGGGCAGCAGGATGACAGTGAAAATGCACTGTTAAGCTTCATTGTTTCTTAGGCAGAACAAAAGCTCCCCTCACAAATTACCGCTGTGACTCTCCCCAACCTGTCAGAATGGTCTGTACGTTCACATGTGCTTCTCTGAAGTGATGTGATAACAGAAATCAGTGTCCAGAGGGGGGTTACTGGAAGGTTTTGTTATAGCAAGTGGACAAGACAAATGCCTGAAGTGACTTGATTCGGAAACAGTAGAGGTATGTGCTGACTTGAGAGGGTTGACCTGCCTCAAACCCTCTGTGTGACAGTGTTTGTCAACAGTTAGCAAAGGGATTTTCTCTGTATCCCATCCAACATTTTACACTTTTAGTTGGGCAGCAGTTTTAAGAGAAGCACATCGTTCTCCAAACAGCCTTACCCATCTGTTCTGCCAGCACAAACAATGTAGATAAAAGATACTTGATGGACTTTCTGGAAATTTTGTAATTAGAAGGTGTTTCTTGCTGGATATCCAGCACAAAAAGGGGCAGACTGGCTGGAAGCTACTGAGAGATCAGGATGGGTTTGCACTTACAGGCTAGTAGTGAGCCAGTGATATTAATTTCTTTAAGTCTCTGCAAGCAGTGACACTTCTTACTACCTATGGCTCTCAGGGCAGTGGCAGGCTCATGGTTTACTGTCAGCACAATTGTTTTGGGAATGAAAGATGGACCACTTGGAAAGCTTAACCTTTCCGTTCTCCTTCGGAGGACAGACAGACCTTTTCCCTCTCAGAACAACATGACATCAGTTTTACGAGGGAAGGCTGAAAGTTTTTCAGTCTTGTTTTTTAACCAGCATTATGCACAATTTGGGCCAATAACTAGCCTTGGTCAGTCCTTCTGTAACAGCAACCGAGGAGATACTGTCATCAATTTTATTATACCCTTTGCTTTCCTATCAGCCTACTCCATTGAGGGGAAACGCTTAATGCTCTTACTGTTAAAATCTCAGAAACTTCTGGAGTCAGTAAAGAGTAACACTAGCTCAAACTTTGGCCCTTGTTCCTGAACTCTGATTTCATGCAATTGTTATTTACAGCATTACAGAGTGGTAAACAGCTGCTTGTGCCTCCTGGGGTTTTTTTTTTGCTGTTGGTTTGTTGGGTGTTATGAGGTTTTTTCCACCTAATGATGCCAACAAAAGTGACCTGGCGTTTTTCCTTTAATTAAAATGGGCCTTTGTGAATTAGTGTGTGAAAATCACGGGATACAGCACTAATTGGAGTTTAGGCAACTGTTTCCCTAACCTTTCACAGTGAAACTTCTATATGAAATGTTTCAGTTCTAATTTAGTAGCTTGAGAGTTTTTCATAGCTAGATATTAAATAATGATTCTTGACCTTTTTGGACAAATATATTGGTAGATATTTTTCTGAATAAACCCATTCATTTGTGACTGGTATTACCTGTGGTTTGACTGCTTTAGCTCCCATTTGACAATGGGCATCCTAAGGACATAAGAAAAGACTTTGTGGCTTAGACCTGTGATACATCACGCCAGCAGCCCCCACCACCCTGAGAGGCAGTAGGATATACTGTTTATAGAGAGCCCTATCCACCCTGACCTTGAAAGTTTCCAGAGATAGGGCATCTACCACCTCTCTGGGTAAGCTATTCCCTTATTTTACCATCCTCATTATACAAAATTCCTTCCTTATATCTAGTCTGAATCTACCCTCTTTTAGTTTAAAACCATTACCCTGTTGCAAGAAGCCCCCCTAAAAGGTCCATCCTCATCTTTCTTATAGGTTGCCTTCAAGTACTGAAAGGCTGCAATAAGGTCTTCTGAAGCCTTCTCTTCCTCAGGCTGAACAACCCCAACTCTTTCAGCCTTTTCTCTTAGGGTTGGTGTTCTAGCCCTCTAATCACCTTGGTGGCCCTCTGCTGGACTCATTCCAACAGGCCCATGTGCTCAGGATCCCAGACCTTGATGCATTACTGCAGGTGGGGTCTCATGAGAGCAGAGTGGAGGGGCGGAATCACCTCCCTCGACCTGCTGGACACACCCTTGCTTCACTGAAAAAAACCATATCAAGAGTGAAGTCACTGATAACATTTACAGTTTTCTTATGTTTTTAGGCCTTGGTTATATACTGAAAGTTCATAAGTCAAATGTTTGTCAAGGATGTATAGAAATAGCAGAGGTTTTTGACAGTGTTAATGGGTTTTAAGTATGAAATTCTAGGTGTCCTTATTGAACTAAGAAAAGTGCTGAAAGTTGCCGCTGGTGAGGAAAGCACTCAGCATAGATTTTGAACACCAATTAGCAATCTACACTGCAGTAGACTAGATCAGAATCAATATTTCTGCCTGGAATTCACACAGCCTCTTTGAGAGACGAGATTAATATGGTTGCTGTTCGACTCTGTGTTCTCAATCAGCTAAGTATGTGCACTTGTCATTCATATTTTGTTTTTAGCTTGTTATTCTGACAGAAGAGTCTCTGAGGAATGAAAGGAGAGCCAGTTTGAAGAGTAAAGCAATGTAACATTTACATATTTTCACACTGTTAGGGAAGCCGGCTGTTAGGCTTTGAACATTATTTATTCATTTGGTGCTGCTATTTGTTACAGACCTCTGAAATATGTTACTGACAGTAACTAAACCATCCGTCTCACTTTAGGATTTCTACTGATTGCTAATTTTGTTGACTAAGTGGTGGAAGAAGCTCAAAATGTGTTATAACTAAGAAGATATGGTTCTATTAGGACTTTTTTCTCCTAATACCCTGCTTCCATACTGAGTTGCAAGAGAAGGTTTTTTTTAATGTTGGCACATGCACTGACAAAAACATCATGTTGTAGGCCTTGCAAATCATGCAGATGACTTCAGTTAGGGCTGGTAAGTTCTAAAAATCATGCAAATGAGCTTTCCATCATGGTTGTTTACCCAGTGGGTGGAAATATAACCATCATATTCAAAGGAGTTGAACCAACTGACTCTAAAAGCAATTACTGGCAACATTGATTTTTCCATTAATTGGCTGTACCCTGTGAAACATGAAATCTCTAAGGACACTGTCTGAAATGTGTTACTGCTTTTATTGCTGTTATGATTATTAGATTTTGGATGCTACCAAAATGTCCTGGACGATATTCAAAATACAAGACAGTTCCTGATCCTGAGAACTGAGGAGTCTGAAAGACAAAGCAATGTCAAAGGGAATAAATGTTTCCGAAGTGCTTTAATTTCACGGTTATTTTATTAACTGGTTAGATGCTTCACAGTATAAATGGGACCTTATTAAAAATGTTGAATTATAAGGGGGTAATTCCTTGCCAGAGATTTGTCCATACATGGGTAGGTGAAAGCATATCAGGAGTTTGCTCTCTGTGTGTTATGGTTTATTCCCAGCTGGCAACTAAGTACCCCACAGCCACTCACTCATTCTTTGCTCCCCACTTCCAGGTGGAATGGGAAGCAGAATCAGAAAAAAAGGTAAACACTCATGGGTGTGACATAGGCAGAGGGAAATTATGCCCCTTGCTATCTGGACAGTGGGCAATGGCCAGATTTTCAGAGTGATATGAAGGAAACAGCATGAGGATTCAAGTCCTGATTGCTTCAATTCTGGTGGAAGAATTTTTAAGACTTTGCAAGAAAATTTAATTCACCCAACACCTTATTCACATTATCCAACCTGTATTTTGTTTCATTACAGTTTTATACCCTCTGGAGCTCTGCCTCCCTCTTTATCATTGCTGTGCTTATTGTATGGGGCACATGACTAGAAGTGTTATATAATTCATTTAACAGCTATGGATTCCTTTATAGATACCTATGCCTGCCAGACCTACACCTGCTGGACATTAATTTTAGCATTTTTCTGGATTAGAGTGTGTTTGCATTGGAGAACTACTTCAGAATGACTGTGAAGGTTTAAGAATATTTTCAGGTTTTCATCCCTTTCTTGAGCCAAATCTGAGTAAAGAAAACTTAAAAGCAGTGGCAGATTTCTTAGAATAGCCAGCCT
Organism: Empidonax traillii; assembly: GCF_003031625.1. Classification (NCBI taxonomy): domain Eukaryota; kingdom Metazoa; phylum Chordata; class Aves; order Passeriformes; family Tyrannidae; genus Empidonax; species Empidonax traillii. The sequence continues at coordinate 101,065 of NW_020955994.1, read as the reverse complement.
TGATGTGAGAAAATTCAGCAGATGTCTGAAGCAGAGATTTCCTGGGTGCCATTTTTGACCCCATCTCATAGTCCAAGTCAGATTGGCTTTCCTTCATTCCTGCTTGTTTGGGAAAAGTTGTTGCTCTACTTCACAAAAGGTTAGAGCGCATTCCCTTCTACTGCTTAGACCTGAGATTGCAACATAAGCAGTTGCTAACTAAGAATAAAGGGAATAAGTTAAGAGATGGATGACACCATGAATAACATAGACAAAGTAAATCTACTTATATCAGACATTGTTTTTCTTTCTCTTCTACTTACTGTATTGCATGCCTACTGACTTGTTAGTCATAGAGTTCATTTGTTGTATATGAAAGTATTGCTCTGAAAAATTGGGAACTTGTGTATTTTGAGAAGTATTTTTCTGTAGACATGACAGCATGATAAAGTGATTAGCGGAGTTGAAGAGAACATAACAATACAGGAGACAGTTACAGTAAAAAAAATTTCCCCCTCAATGATTTTGGATAATAACATTTTCAGTGTCCTGAAAAGAACAGCCTGCAGTTCAGCAGAGCTGGGTGTGAAGGTATATATCCCAGCTGCAAAAAAATAGGAACCAATTAGAGAAAGTCCAGAGCAGAGGAACAAGGAAAGTCAAAGGCTAGAAAAGTTCAACAGTGAGGAAAGATGGATGATGAAGTTGAGGGATTTACCCTGAAGTATATGCTGAAATGTTGTCAAACAAGTCTTTGAAGAAGAGGAAGGGGGGGCGGGGGGGAATTGTGATCTTGAGTGAGAATAAGACAAAAAAAATTGGACTCAAATTGACTTTTGTCATGGCTGCAGATCTTCAGAAAAAATCTCAAGACAAACTAGAGTTGATCCTGTCATGAGGCAGAAGATTGGAGCATATGAGTTCTCTATGTCCTGTCAGCCTTATTTTTCTGACATTGTTTCTTACTGTGTTCTCAAAATCTGGCCTTTCTTCGCCCTTTCTCTCCCCCTCTCCCTTACCCTTAAAAAAAAAGAAGAAAGTACCTTGGGCTTTCCTTCTCCCTAAAAAGCTACTGAAGTGGTAATTAGCACCCTCTTTGTTGCCCTCTAATATTGAATGATCTTCAGGTCTGTCCATCGTGCTTTAGGTGCATAAATGCTATGTGAATATTTAATATTTAAATGAAGAAAGGTTAAAATAGTAACATGAAATTCCAAAGGGGCAAAAAGAGACCTGACGCTTTATGGGGTTTTTTTGGGGGAAAAAAAAATCTCAGCAGAGAGATTGTAATTATGGTTATCAGCTGTTCCTAGAGGACACTTGAAGTCTGGAATGCAGGTTCAGTTTGCGTCCACTTTTCTCAGCAGAGTTCATTGCAAGGTAATAACCTCTATCGTCCTAATCTCTGTCACGGAGCTGTGTAATCCTCCTCAGATCCATTATGTTGCTTTATAGAATATGTGTTGCTAGAGGGAGGTGTGAACCACGCATAAGACACTACAGGTAGGTCACAACCCTGAAGAATTTTACAACATAAAAGTGGGAAATAAGTTTATTTACTTTAAAGTAAAAAAAAAAAAAAAAAAAATTAAATAAAAATAGAAGTTAAGAGCTTTTAAAATATTCTCTTGTGGCTGAAAACACAACTTTGTCAGGAAAGAGTATGAACACAAAACTACCAATTTTCTATTTGGGGATTTTTTTGAATCAGCAGTGAAGCCTTAAAAAATGCCTTCTATAGATCATCTTTAAAAATTTAAGTGTGAGAAAATGAAATAAATAGAATTTCACTGTTTTGCTAGTCACTATTACTTCCCCCCCCCCCCCCCCCCCCAAGATAAGTAGGAAAAGGTAGGAAATTAAATTGATGCATCAAACATACAGTTTTGGTACTGTTGCTCTTACTAGGGTATTCATTAGGGTTTGGGGTTTCTTTTTTCATCCCGAAGTGTGCAGATGGTGCATGAACATCCTGCAACTTGCATTGGTCAGAACCCACATCTGTGTTCAGGTTGGTTTCCCCAGTGAACTTGAAACACCTGCTTTGTTTGAGACACCTATTGTTTTGGTCTTCAGAGCAACTACTGGGCATATTATAACAAAAAATATTTTCCTGCAAGACTGATGTAGTGAAAATTAGTCTTACTAGGAATTTTTAACTTACTGGAGAGCAAAGTCACGGTGTAGTGAAAGGAAAAATTATGCAAAAAATTTAGTGTCAATTATGCAAAAAGCAGACTTACTAATACTGGTTTTCAAGCACAGGGAGGCCTTATTTAGTTAAAGCTGACTATGTCTATGTAGGGGAGAAAAATTCTCAGTGAAAAAGGAGTAAAAAAGTAAGGGGAGATCTCTTAAGAAGTTAAAGGTACCATCAGTCTTGTTAGACTGTGCACACTGGCCCAGTCAGGGTTGTAGGACATTGCAGTTGCAGAATAGTTCATTTATGGTCTCAGCTAGGGTAAGACGATTTTATGTTTCATTTCTGCCTCGCAATAAGTCACTTTTTCCTGTGCCAGTAGTCTTTGCTAGTGGGGGGATCAAATACCATAAGCTCCATCACACAGGGGATGCTGCCCATCAGCACACCTGCTGTAGGGCCTTTGTGAAGTGAGGTCTGGTACGTTCCAGCTGCCTCAGCGTTCGTGCAGGTGTGGAGGTTGGGCAGAGCATGGGAACTGGGAAGCGCAGGGAAGCCAGAACATCATAAATACGAAGAATTTCAGCTGTGTGCAACACAGTTGAGTTTTGAGTTCTGCCAGTTTTTACTATAAAGTGGCAGCTATGATTTCCTTCCTTATCCTTCATACCCTCCCTTTTTATATTACTAATTTACAGGATATACAGCCAGCAATTCAGTTTTTAATACCAGGAATGTGTGGATCTTCAGCATCTCGGACAACTAGCTCACTGTTGCACAAACGGGCTTAGAATTAATCTGATTCAGAGACCTGTGTGCTGAAATAAGTTATTTGATATGGTTATTGAAAGACAGATACAAACTTTTTGAGTGTTGAAAAGCTTCAGTAGTAATTGCTATACAAATTACCAACTCTTTTATGGTAGCAGAAGAGAGGAAAGTGAGGGAGGAGAAGTAATCATTTTAGGGACTGAAGCTGGAGAGGTGACAGACACCACTTCATCAAACATAAGCACAACCTCAGTAAAGAAGAGCAGTGATATTTCACAGGAAAGCCCAGCAGTTCTAAAAGGTGTGCTTAAACATACTACATACTTTACCCTTTTGGTGTTTTTGTTCACTTAGGCTTATGGTACCTGAGGTTTTGGTGTTTTTTCTTTTTTGTTTTTTATATAAGCATATTTAAAAGGGCTGTTTCAAGATCCATAAACCTGATTATGTCAGATGCACACAATGAAAGCACATCTGTGACCCTGTATCACTGTTACTTGTAGAATTATTTAAAGATCTATCTAAGTGTTTTGTTGTCACCTTTCTGCTATTTACACCTCTTAGATTTTTGGTTTATGAGCAGCAAAAGCAAACTGTCACTATTTGCTGTAAATTGAGGCTTTTAATAACTGTGTCTGTTACACAACATTTGTCAGCTTTGAATATTCTGTCAGCAGAAAATAAAAATAGCAGGAAATGTCAGCAATAGTGATACTGAAATTTTATCTGCTTATGCTCAAAAGGTGTAAAATACAAGCTTCAAGAATAAGGAATTGTAGTTTTCCCTTAAAAAAAAATCACGTTTGCTGTGGCTAACAGTAAACTCTCTATGTATCACCACCAAAATAAATGGCAAAGAATTTGTATGTAATGTAATTATCTACACAAAATACTATTAAGCCCTTTAAACAGTAAGAGGTGGCCAAATAGGTGTTGTTTGTCAGACTCCAGCACTGGGTGCATTGTTGGACACAAAGATGAAGGTGTGTAGTTCTGCTCAATAACAGACGTGTTTTATCACCTTGTAAAACTTGACTGTCATGTCAGGGTGTTTCAAAGTGCAAAGATGACAATTCAAATGTAAACTTTTTCAAATAGCATTATTTTATTTAACCTGGAAATGTGCTTAGTAAAGTGAGTATGTATTAAAAAACAAATTTGAAAGTTTACATACATGGACATAATTTTTTGTTCTTGTTTTTCAGTGTTGGTGATGGAGATGTTCTCTTGGTAATTTTCTTGAAGGTTTTTTGTTTAAGGTTTTCTTTATTGCTCAGTAGTATTTCCCCTTCTTTAAACAAATAACAAAAAGTTAATTTATCAGCTTTAGTGTTTTTATTCATTAGTGAAGCATGTTTAGAGTAACGGTACAAACTGTGAAGTACTAATGTATTCTGCTGTGGTGGATCTCTTGTTACAGAATAGGAATATTTTGGGACAGCCCTGGCAGGATTTCTGTTTGTCTTTAACTGAAGTGTTTTGCTTGCAATAGGACTGGTTCAATTCTACCATCAGAGGTGTGTTAAATCCAGCCTGAAACACTGGTTTCCACCTAAAGCAATTTCCCCTTCAGACTCACTTTTCTCTCATTTTATTTGTAAAGCTTCTAACAAGGTAGAGTTATGGTAGTAGGTAGTCTTAGATATTCTGGCAAATGCCTGTCTCCTGTAATCTCTCTGTTCAGTAGTGGATGGCTAATGTTTTGTGTTCTTTTTTTCTGCCAGTCAGAAAGCCATCATTTTCCTCTCCAATAAACCATCTCATTCACAATGTTCCTTTGAAGTTGTGAGGCTCGTTTTGCCAGAAGATGAATCTGATTAAAAAAATCCACTGTCCATTTTAGGAGAGGGTCTACAAAAATTTTATCTGATCAAAAAGAAGTGTTACAAGATTGAATTCCTGTCCACTGCAGAAGTAATTTTTAGCTGACAGTGCCCTCAGTCTGCTGTCAGTGTCTTTCAAGAGTAATACGGGAATGTAAAGGTGGACACTTACCTAGAAAGGGATAAAATTATTCCTCTGGGAAATATTTTTTGTTTGTTTATTTCACAGTAAAGGTTTGAGTCTGTTCCTGATTGAAAGGGCAACACGACCTAGAAGGGTCCAGCAGGGAGAACATGACACATAGGATTTGTTTAATCTAGGGAAAAAAAAAAAAAGTTCTTAATTCTCTCTTTTCTTCTGTTGGATTTCATTGGGCAGAAATTGTCTGTAGGTGCACAATCATGATAAAAATAATGGTTTTGTCTAAGAAGGCATTGTGCAGTTGAAACCTGTAAAGCAATTTTTCTTATTCTGTAACTTTCAAAATAATTATTAGATTAAGATTATGTATACCTGTATCTAAAGTGATTTGTGAAGAACACATCTGTAAAACTATAACAAAATCTCTTCAGCCTGGAATCATATCAGAAATGTGAAAAATTAGTCTACTTGGTTACAAAACAAAATTTGGAATTTTACTCTACATTTATAGGAGAAATAGTTGAAGAGTTGCAGATTCGGAGCTTATAGGTTTTCAGTGGCATTTAATGTAATTAAAATAATTAATATTGGAAAACTGTGTATTCAATAAGAAATACAAATCTGCAGTAGTAGACCTGAACTCTCCATCCTGGAAGGGAAATGATCAGCCAGTGTCAGAGAACTGTAAAATAATAAGTGGCATGATACAGAGGAACTTTACAAAGCATTTCTCATAATCCAAGAATTACGAGAAATAATCTGGGATAGAAGTATAACAGACAAAAGGAAGGAGGTAGATGGTTTGGTTTTTAGCATGCCATTCATTCCCAGCCTCATTGTGCTGCTGTCTGAAGGCAAGATCACTTCTCCTCATATCCCTATCACCATCATTCCTACAGAAAGAAAATGGGGTGCCTGGACAGAAATCTGCTGTGTACTAGGAGTAGTAGTCATAGCACATGCATCACTTAACCCAGACACTGCATCTGGCCATACCATTACCCTCCAGGTGCAATTTTTGCCTCTCTAAGGAGCTGTATTTCAGTGTCCTGGACATTCCTTGCATGTGGCCAGATTACTCATGTTCAGGGGCGCATGTTTAGTGTTCAGGTTATTGGAGATGGATCCACCTAAAGCTCTATGAGCAGAAAAAGTTATTTTCCTTTTGAGATTCAGAAGATGGGATGGGAGTTAGTGGGGATGGCAGTTAAAAGAAGACTGTGCAGAAGTCACCTGTGGTTGACAGGAGATGCATTGAGATTTGTATGGGTTTTTCTTCCTCTTGCCCATGCACCTTCATGTTATGTCAAGCCATGTGTTTGACATGGTCTGTGTAGCAGTGTATTGCAAGGAGGATCAAGTGCTTTAACAGAAGAGGAGATGGTGGTTGTGCTGTGCCAAGAGGGGCCCCAAAGAAGCAGCATCTGTGCCACCTGCTCCCCACCAGGTTGCCATTTTGGAAGAGCTGTTTCCTCTGCAAAGGACAGATGAAAGGAGAGCCCTGTTTTCCTCTGAGATGTAGTGTCCTCTGGTGCCTGTTGGGTTTCTACTGCTCTGGGCTGAATACGTGCAGTCTGATATGCCACTTGGGCAAGGTTACTGACCCATGGTCTACATAGAGTCATTCTGTAACTGCTACATTGCCTGAGAGGCTACGATTATTCAGGATCAATTCAGCTTTTGGGGCTGGAAGCTGTTTTTAAGACCTCAGCTGCTACACGTGTGCTTCCCTGCCCTTTCATCAGTGCTGAGGCTCAGGGCCAGGGGGAGATGCCTGGTCAAGGGTCACATCACCTTCCAGCACACCAGCTGCTCCCTGAGACCTGCCAAAATGCACCCTCGTGTCCTGAGACAAAGGTGCTGTACCCCTCCAGTGAAGTCACCTGCCATTTACTGGGTGGCTGGAGGACATGTGCAGGCAGCTCCTGCAGGAGCAGCTCCTGAGCTGTAAATCCTCAGCATACTGATGGTGACTTGTCCGTCAAATTGCACCGTTGCTGGAGCTGTAGTCTGCACCTTAGATAACCTTGGGTATCTTTGTCCGTCTCCTTTTCACATATGGTCAGCATGCACATGGTGTAGGCAAGTTTTGAAACACACAGAACTTAAGAAATATTTTTCTTGTACCCATAAAATATCTCACCTGCATTTTGACAGAGTTATAGAAGCTCCAAAGCAGCCATATAATGGTGTGAAATAGTTTTCCTTCAACAACATCTAGTGGCACCAGTTCTTATTTATGTTTCCTGGATTTGTAACTCCAACAGCAGTATTTTTAAAAATCAGATAAAGTGGTTTCATCTATTGGTTATATTTTTTGATGTTTTGGGAGATACGTTTAGTTTTTATGTTGGAAGCCACCAGGTTATTTTAGAACCTGATGAAAAACATTGAGAAGTAATTGTAAAGCAAGGCTTTGGGAAATCACGTTTTCAAGCGTAATTCCTGAGAAATATATTAGATCTGTAGTACAGTTTAAGTGCAGTGCTTTTAAGGACTATGTGTTTTGCAGAAATAACATTTGTCATCCAGTCATTTTTCCCAGGTAAGCACCCTTCCTTCGGTGTATTGCAAGAATTCCTGGACATGTAAATAACAACACGCAGGAATGTCCATGGGAGCAGGGCTTAATGTGGGACAAATGCTTCACTGGTGCTTCTGCTCCCAGAGAACTTTCCCCTTGTGTTTGATATAGCAGTCCTAGCTGATTGCTCAGATATTTTTAAGAAAACTTTTTTTGCCATCTTCTATCCCTGTGTCTTTACACACTTCAAATTTTGAGAAAATAATTTTTCTTTCAGTCCAGCTGTTTTGTAGGCACTGCTAGTTGAAATAGTTTTCCTGTGTTCGTTGGTTTAGTAGCTTTGATGAATCAGTTCAGTGAAAAATACCTTTCAGAGATGTCCCTCAGACTCCCAGAACAGTGCCCTAGTGTGACAGGTGATTCTGGTACCTTTAAAATAGGAACTCTCAGTATAATTACATTTTTTTTATTCACACTTGGGTGATGGTGATATTTTTTTACTTTCTTGACAGTCTGTGTACAAAAGAATATGTATGTGTATGTATAATTTAATGAATGAGTCTATTGTCCTTTTCACCCCACTACTCTCTCCCAACCCTAAAAAACAAAAAGGAAAAAGAAACAATCTACTTCTTAGAACAATTTTGATTAATGCATTGCTTTAAAATTCTGGCATCAGGAAATAGAAGAAACGTATTTTGGATAACTGGATTTTTCTGGAAGACTTGCTTTTAAAAGTAGTTTTATATCTTTGCCTGGGTTAAGTGATACAGCAAATGCTTTTGATATAGTATTTGTGTTTCATCTGAAGGCTGTAAATATTTTTTTCAGATCTGCCTCAGATATCCCTGTGTTTAGCAGAAATTCTCCCTCTGACTGAAGCGTATCCATCATTCTTTAGTGTATCCATCATTGCTCATCCTGATTCAATAAGAGATTATATCTTATTATCCTTCCAGTGAGTCACTGTATTTATGGATTTAACTGGTATTGTCCTGATGTATCATCTTTGATTCAATGTGAAGGGTGTCATGGGACTTACTCCCTGTACACCACATACTGTAGGTTGGTGTTATGTGGTGCTGAGCCATCCCAGGGACCGCTTTTATCTGTGAGTGGTACCAATAGATAACAATTCAGGTTTTGTTAGTGCGGGGTTAATATATTCAGTTTTGTTAAAATGAAATGTTAAGGAAAGCTTCAGTTTATCTTCTAACACTGGAAAGTCTAATCTGATTTGGTAGTTAGAGGTTTTCACATAGTTTCTTTTTCAGAGTCATCACAGAGGATTACACATATCTATTTACCCTTGTTTGGTTATTCAGTCTTATGGTAACTCAATAAATATTCAACAATTCTACATGGATATTTCAACTCCTTTGAGAACTGAGGCATGAGGTATATTCAGATTGAAAATTCAAGGAGTTTTAATTGTGATGGTGTATGTGACTCCTGGTAAGTTTTAGGCTTCTTAAAAGGTGGTGCTTCACATAGCTTTGCGTGTCATTCAGGCATGTCCATTTTAACTCTCTGTGCATAATTAGTTGAAAATTGTTTTGTTTTTCTGCTTGTTGTAATTACAGTAAGATACTTTATGATCTTGTTAAAATTCTCCTAGAAAACCCAAAAACCAACAAACCAAAACACAAGAAGAATGCAGATCCAGATGTGCTTTTTTAATGACGACAAACACAGTTCAGATTTCAAAGTGTTAGAGGTCAGCAAAGACATCTTTTCTTATTTGTGCATTTTCAGGAAGTAATTTTAGAAAATAATTGAGATTATAGGCTTGCAAATAAAGAAGAAGACACGAGGAGCTGTGCTTCTGTGGCACTAGTAGTTGCCAGTAAGACTGTAAGGCGAGGAAGTTAATTACAGGATCATAACAGTCTACAGATGTTTAAAAGATGAAACCCCTAGTCAGAGTAATATTTTTATTGCTTATTACACTTGGGATATGAACAATTTCAACCTGAATGCCAGGGAAGACCTCTTCAAAGCAAGATACAAGTGAATTAACTCCTTGGATCGTACTTTTCCCTGAAGTACTTAGAACACATAGTTAGCAATATTTAATAAGGACGAACACTTTCATTGCTTAGAGCATGGGCTGAGTTCTGTTCTTAGCTGCTCTGGTGCTTAAAGCACTTTTCTTGGGGCCATCCAATTACAGCAATCTGTTAACCTCTTTGGAGGAAAAAACTGAAACCCGTGTCCAGAGAGATGAATGAGATGGACCTGAGTGCAGACAGCTCTCTGAATAGGCTTTTGATTAAAAAATTACTTCATTCTTAAGTACTGATTGGGGAATTTCAGAGAAACAGATGAGAACCCGATATAGAAAAATTCTTGTATTTCCTGCTGGAGAAGAGTGTTCGCGCAGGCTGGAAGCAGCCAAAATAACCAGCTTTTAGAAAATCCTCTTTGCAGGAAAAGGATAATTTCATTGCATTTTTGAGAGACAGTTGCTAGTTTTCCCAGCAAGTATTCCTGATGGTTACTGCATGCACTTAGCAGCAAGCAGAGAACAATAGTCATTCTCAAGGAAGAAAAAATGTGGTTTTTTTCAAACAAAAAAGGCATTATCCAGATAATTTATTCATTTTTTAACCTTTGAAGTCCCTTCACATAATGCCATAGATTTGCCAAATTAAAGGAGGTAAGAACTTCAGTGATGAAAAGCATCAGACACAAATTCCGTAAGTCAATTGCAAGAGAACGTTATGGACATGCAGAGGAGAGGGGACATGCTTCAGTGGAGTTACTGGGGTGTTTTGGGGAGTGGACTGACTGAGCAGGCATAGGAAAGATTTCTTTAGATCACATCAAGTTTAAAATTAGTCATTCTCAGGGAAGAGTCCGAACAGTTATGGGAAGAATTGTTACCTACATGACATTTCTCTTGCAGATCCTTGGATGGTGGTCCTGGCCATTCAACGTCTGGTGTTTGCTGTGATAATCAGCGTGTTGTGTCTGCTGTGTCACTCCTCTGATTCTGAAATGTCTGACTGGCTGGCTTGACAGGTTTCTTTGTACTGGCTTTGAGCTCCTGGATAAAAATTCTTGACAACGTAGTTGTTCCTTCTCATCTGTCTAGCTGATTTCTAGTAGGTGTGAAGCTGTGGTGCTTGTTGTTGAGATTTTGACAAGGGTTTCAGGTTTGGCACTCCCCAAACTAAGTGATACTCATCGTTGTTTGAGCCTTCCTAAGAGGCAGTTTAAGTTGGTACCTTAGGAGTGAGAGTATTCTTGTCTATCAAAGAAGTTGTCTCTGTCAGAACAGAAAGTTCCTCACACAGGGAAGTCAGAGAAATCAAGAAATCCTTATTAATACTTATATATGTAAAATATCCATTCCTTTTTTTTTCCCCCCCAGTTCTTTTCTGCTGTGTAGGAGACACCTTCAGGGTTGTGTTTCGTTTTGTCCCTTGTTCTGTCTGCCCATCTGAATCTTGAATCCCAGTAATTAAATGTAGACCTCCTTGTAGTCACTTCAGTGGCTTTTAATCTAATCTGCTGGTCTCTTTGTGCACTATGTGTGTTCCCAAATTGACTTGATTATGTTGATAACATTTCTGAGTCATCTGTGGACTTATTTATTTATCACCACAACCAGTCCACCCATTGACAGTTGAGTCAAAGGCAAGATCTTTTACCCTGGAATGTAAGAAAAGAGTAAAACATATATACTGTAATCTCCTAACTTTGGAAAGTAAAATAGAAACTGTCCACTGATGTAAGAGATCCATCATGCTGTTCCAGTTTACACCTAGCAAGGATCCGTCCCCTGGCATGTAAACTGAGCACACTTACTGCGTTGCTTTTGTCTGTTCTTAAAGGAAAATTCTGATACCCAGCATGCCAGAAAGTATTCGAGCTGGCTTTGATGAGTACGAATAACGGTAAAGATACAACAACATAAGGCTCAGTAGTCTTGTGCAGCTGAAACTCATAGCTCTGCTTCTTCACTGCTTCTGTTGTCTGTGCTGCCTTGGCTGGGAAATCACTTCTTCCTTTTCAACAGACTTGCAGTTTAGGAATGACTCATCCCTTTCTTGCACTGACGTTGACCTCGGCAGAGTTATTCCTTTTCTGTGTGCGAGCAAATGAGAGGAGAATTAAGCCTGCAATCCTGAAAAGAAGAATTGCTTAAATTTGATCTCATGAATAAATACTGAGTCGTAATTTTATACTATTTCTGGTGTTCAGATGGAGACAGCAATATATTAGGAATTAAATAATAGTTTTGAAGCAGATTGAAAATGCAGTGTCTGCAGTTACTCCGTTATGACCTTATCTGTGTTACTGCTCCCAGTGATGGGACCCCAGCAAGGAGACACACGAGCTTTGTTCAGTTCTTCCTGGTGTTGGCTGATCTTGCCATCCAGCATTCTGGTTTTTGCTTTCTTCCAAAACAGATCAATAGGATAAATTCCTATTAAGAAATTACGTGCACTGAATGGCAATGTACATTCCTCTTGAGTTACTGTAATACTGCCTTGTTTTACGTGAAACTAATATTCGTGCCCTAAAGCTTGTTGTTAGGTCTGTAGTATCAGTCTTCTGACATCTCTGAGATGCTGGTATCCAGCCTTCTAAGCTGGAGCAATGTTAGCATGCTTTGGTTAGGCATTAATGTCTTTCCTCTCAGAGAAGGCAGGTTTAAAATAGGCAGTGTCACTTCAGTGAAGATACATTTGAGACTCAGACACATGCAGTGTTAGTGCCTGATGTTTGACATTTTGAAAGATTGTATTTTCATGTTAGTAATTCTGAGTAGGGAAAATTAAGATCCTTGAGAAACAGCTTCCAAATTGTGGGGTAGACTTTTGACTGTCAAAAAAATAATACTTTCAAAGTGAGAAATTATTTTTTATTTATACATTCTGCATCTGTGATTAAGGTAACTATGAATAATTACTCTCTGGACTCCCTTTGGACTAATAGCAATGTTTTTCACAGCTATTACTTTTGAATATAGCAAGAGGATTAGAACATAATGGCTTAAATAGAAAAAAATTTGAAATTTAGCTTCATTTGAAATTTAGGTTAGATTGTAACAGTGAAGCATTAAAAAAAAAAAAAAACAAACCACAAAACAAAGCTGATCTTCATTAAACCTTTCTTGCCTGCCCCCTCCACTCAAATACCTTTTTGCCTCTGAGGAGGAAGTTGCTCTAGGGGCTCCATAAGAAGTGGCTCATTGTCCAGCACTAATTGCTGAGCTGTTGTTTCTTGGGTGTTTTGGTTTATTTCTGTTTTTGATCAGATCTTCATGATCAAGGTATGTGTAGCTACACTTATGTTTAGGAGAGATTAAAAAACATTATGTTCTTATGGTAATGAGATGACACGTTTTCTTTACATTTGCATTTTGTCGAAGTATGTTCAGAACAATACTTAAACTGCCTTCCTCTGTCTCTTGTTTGTGGGACAAAAAGCAGATGGGGTGAGACTTTGCCAAAAATTACAGCCCAGTAGTGGGAAAGGGCTTGAAATAAAACTAGATCATGAGGCGAAAATCCTCAATGATTGTAGGTAAGACGAAAAGCTGTGCTGCAGAGTGGTCAGTGAAGGGTCAGGGATGCCTTCCTCCAGCATCCTGAATCAGAGGACTTTGCAAACAGCCCCATGTCTCTCCCTACAGCAACTCCTGGTAGAGCCATCTGGTTTGAACACGGTTTTGCAAAGTTACATTCCCTCCTGATCAGCGTTCCGGTAAGTGGGTCCTGAGGAAAGTTGTGCATTGCTCTGACAGGGATGTTGAAGGATCATTACTGCTGAGCAAGCCAGGGCCTTGTAAACCTGTCATGTTAACGCAGCAGTGCCTGTAACAAGCTGTGTTCGTACGCTCTGGTAGAAAGGGAAAAGCACTTCCCCTTCTGGATGTGAGGTGAGGTCTTCAGTCACGCCGTCCTCGTGCTCTCTGGAGTATAAGAACTTCTGTTGTTTTTTGGTTTATATTTATTTCTATGCCATTTGAACTGCAAGCTGTAGTAACCAGATCAACAAGCCAAAGATCACAAAGTAGAAACAAAGGGGGTGACTTGTCTGAGATGGCACTTGATCTAAAATTTCAGACAAGAGCAGATTACATAGAGAAATAATTTTCTCAAGAGATAACTATTAAAGTGTCTTTGTAGCTTAAAAAAAGGTAATGAAGTTGGTGGTAACCTGTTCAGAGCATATTTCAGCCTGTTGTTGTTGCTTAGTACACATGTGGCACAGTGTGAGTTTTTTCTAAAGCATAATTCTGTCTCTATTTCCAAAGGCCAGTATCAGGAAGATGGGCAGCAATGGGGGTTTGAGTGGATCCTGTAGTGATCGGTGTGTTGGAAGTGGATGCTCAGTGCTGGATGAAAGCCTTTTCATTTGCAAGCTGACTGACAGCAAGAATTAAACCCCTGATCCCACATCCTTTATGTTGGTCAGTGGAACAATGCCATAAGCAGATTGCTCAGGTTGCAGTATCTAAGGAAACTTCTCTGAGAAAAATTGTAATTATTCATCTTAATCCCTCATTTTCAGATGCAGAATTATCAATTAGGCTTAGAGCATTTAACCCTAGAATCCCAAGGAGAAACCAACTCTGTTCAGTGCAAGGGACTGGAGTTTTACCATTAGCTTGAATTGAAGATGGGAGTTCTTTGCTGTTTATCTGCTGAGATGAAATTATGTCCTGACTGCAGAGAAACAGTAACACTCTTTGCTTCTCCCACTCCATCACATCAGGTGGTCCTAACCATCTTGTTTGGCCATTCATCTTGGTTTTTATGCTCATCTATGAACAAAGGAATTGTGCATACAGTTGTATACATAAACCCTGACTGAGACTACCTGTTTGTGGATTTATCAGGTTTAGCCCATTGTGGACAGCACAGCTGAGCCACTGAGACCATCGAATAACTGGTACTCAGCTGAGAAAATTTCATAGCAGGTCACTCTTGCTGCCACCTCAATAAAAAATTGTGAAACCTGAGAATTTTGTTCCACAGAGAAAATAATTAGAAGCTTCAAGACAATCAACAGGACTCAGATTCCTTTTTCAGGAACAGCAAGTATGTGGATATATTAACCTGTAACCTTCCCTACTGAAAGCCTAGCATCTTGCCTAACTTGATGATGTAAACCAGCATTTTGTTAGATTCAAAATGCTCCCTCAGTTGCAAAAATTAAAAACCAAAAAACCACCAAAAAACAAACCCACAAACAAAAAGGGGTAAAAGAAGCACTGGAGCTCTTTGATATGAAAACATGTATCATTTTGTAGCCTGCAAACACTTGATCAGTTACTATGAAAGTACAGGTGCTTGGTGTGAAAGTTCCAGAAAATATATTGCATCACTTACATGGTGATAAATATTTTTTTAAAAATAGATCTTGTGAACATCTACTTTTTACATATTGTTGCAATGAAAAGTGAAACACATGTTCCTGGGTTTTAAGCTGGACATCTGCATAAATTGCAGTGCTGCTGTAAATATTTCTCAACATGGACAGGTAGATGCTATTGGAAAAACCAGAACAAATTCTTAAGTTGCCAATATTGTCACAAAGTCTCCCTGCAGAATGAAGTTGTTTGACAAAGTGTTTCCCTGGTGATTTGGCTACAGATGAAAATGTCTTCAGCAATAAAATTCTGTGCTCAGGTCTCAGCTCTCTGTGCTCATCAATCAGAAAATGACACATCAAGGATTTTTTTGCTGGATTAGGTATATTTTGCTGGTGGGGAAAATATGTGAGACATTGATAGTCCTTTAAATTTCTGTATGTCGGAGTTTTTTTCTTCTCTTAAATACACATTATTTTAAAATATATATATTTTTTGCCTAAAGCTTCCTTTAGTAATCAACAGTGCTGCAATAGAACTAATGTAAAGCTGTTTCTTAAATACACAGATTTTCTTGCCTGGAGATAAAGCCTACTCTCTGAAAATCATTGTCAATCATAGGGAAGAGAGAGCTGAGGGAAGGATGGAGAGATGTACATTTAGTGACAGCATTTCTACCATCAGTGCACTGTCCTTTGTGGTTTAATATATTAATGTTTTGCCAATAAATGGCGTTTTGTAGAATTTTTGTGGCTCTATGTGTTGTAAACACAGTTTTGCTGCAGATAATCATGTTCTACATCTGCTGATACTTTCATAAGGTATCATTAATGGCTTTAGAAAATTCAATTACATGGCTGCAAAGAAATAAATCACCTCATAGTTTAATTACCTCTAATATAACGGCAGCAGATATCTTCTGGGAAGCTGTTTTCTGTGTTACTAGATGACTGTCAATGATGAAGCTGCTTTTCTTAAAGGGTGCTCTATTAGGGAGATTGTTTCACAGTGTTTTATGCTACATCTGTTGCTGCCACCACTAAATTTTATAAAGGAATTTGAAATATGACAGATGTCAGTAATGACTTTTATTTCATGCCTACTTTTTAAGGGAAAAAAATGGAACTTACTGCAGTTCCCATAAAGATTTATATGAAATGTTTCATAGGAAATCCTTTTAAAATACTTTGAAAGTGTTATTTTGAATGATGATATGGGATCCAGGGAAATATCTTAAAACACATTTTAGCAGATCCCTTCTGTGCTACGTGTGGCCATTTGTTTCCTACTTAAATGTCTCAAAACTCCTCTTCAGATCCAACCACCTGAGTGGCGAAAAGGGCGCACAGATGGAAAGACGAGTATCCTATATTAAAAAAAGGAGTTACAAAAGGATGGGAAACAAGGAAAGGAAAGAAGAAAGCATAAAAGTGGTACAGGAGGAAGACCAGTAAGAAGATGAAGGCTGATGAGCTGGAAGGGGAAGAGAAATGGGAAGAGCTGAGATTCCAGACAGGGGAGATAAATGAGAAGGGTCAGCTGATTAGGCAAAGAGAAGAGATAGAAGGAAGCGCAGCAGCGGCAGAAAAATGGAACATTTAGTAAAAGCAGAAATCAGGGACACAAATAAGGAAAGGATAGTGTATAAAAGAATATTGGCAACCTTTTCCTCCCATTACCAGTCAATAGGTGCGAGAGAGGGGCGATGGACAATTGTCAAAAGCACAACAAGCTTGTATTTTCTTGCTTGTCTTCTTCTTAGAACTCAGAGGGAGGGGTTGTGTGACTTTGGTGTACCATGTTAACTTTGGGTCAACTGCACTTGCTTTAATAATACCA
The DNA here is from genome assembly GCF_003031625.1 of Empidonax traillii. Classification (NCBI taxonomy): domain Eukaryota; kingdom Metazoa; phylum Chordata; class Aves; order Passeriformes; family Tyrannidae; genus Empidonax; species Empidonax traillii. Next base: position 84,517 of record NW_020955994.1, on the reverse strand, counting down.
CTATATTGCTAAACTCAGTGACTGCTTTGAATTACTTGAGTCATATTATTTTAGGAACATAGCTTGAACTAACAGGCTTTAAAATTATTCTGAGCAATTTTGAATCATCTCTTCCTCGTGCTTCTAGAAAAGTGCAGGTTTCAGTACATCCCCTCCTCTATTTTAATGCAATAACTAGCAAACACTTTGACTTCATAGCTCAAGTGAGTAAGGGATGTGCAGCCTTCAGTGTGCTAAATGTGGTGGTGGTGCATAATCTCAAGCATCTCCTGTCCCTAGGGTGGTGAGATGGCTCTGGAGGAGGTACAGAGCTCCCAAGATTTAGATGCTGACCAAGATGCATGAGTGTGTGCAGGGATGTGAAACCCTTGGCTGTGCTGTGGCCCACCCTTTCATTTGCTGGCTTGGCAGGATGAAAGAGCAGGGCTTTTTAAGTGATAAAGCCCTGGTACATTTTTGCTCTCTGGACCAGAGTGGACAGGGGAGTGTGCCCTGCCCTTTTCTTTGGGCAGTTTCCTTACAGCAGGGGTCACACGTTGATAACACTTTACAGGCTAATAGGTAGGTTGTTAACTAATGGCTATTTTTAGTCTCTAAGTTGTGGACCATAACAATAAGAATACATTCTATTTCTAAAGGTGTTTTTTAAAGGAAAAAAATGGGGGGTTTTGCTGAATTCAGGAGGTGGGAGTTATACAGCACTTAATGTGTTGAATGCAGTGAGAGAAAATTTGAGCATAAGGTACAGAGACATGTGGGTTGGGTTTGGATGAACACATTTGTGTGTGGAAAATTATATACTGTCTCAAGGAAAATTACTCTTTCCTTCTGAAATAAATTGCTGTTTTCTCCCATGTAGTGAGAGAAGTTAAGATCTCCCATTGTTGCAGTTATAGTTTTTTCCCCCATACACATAAACAAAGTTTCAAATTTTTGGAACTAATTGTTGCAAAAATTATGGAATATAATTCCTTCAAGGGAGTTTCTTTTTTCCTTCAAGTGTTTTATTTCATGTCCTAATTATTTTATACTGCATTGTGAACTCCTGTCTTGTTCTTCATTGTTCTTTCAGAAATGAAAGATACACTGCAAGTGTATCCCCCCTCCTCACTGAAAACAATTTCCAAATAAAAAAAAAATGTTCAGAAAGGCTCTGAGAATATCTGATCTAAAGTTGCCAGTACTGAAATAGTATTTCAAGAATATAGTAAAAAAAAAATCAGTAAGAACAGAATCAAGTTAAATGAAATCATCTTGTTTCTCTCAGGCCAGAATTAACATAAGTACAGAATGGGTGTAATACAGAGTAATAAAGAGTAATAACATATAGTCACAGCCCAACTCAACAAAATAGCAGGCAAGGAAGATGTATCCTGGAAAAAAACATAGCTCAAAGGAAAGTTCTGCCGTTTTGTCCTTGCCTCTGTCTTTATTTTTGATTCTACAGCTGATCTTCAATGCATTTCCTGAGCAGGGGCAGCTTTTAAAATGGAAAACTGCTCACAAGAACCAGAATTTTCAAGCAAAGGTTCTCAATCTGCCTCCAGTGATACTAAGACAACGTGTTTGATTTTGATTTTGGCCCTTTTATCTAGTCTGGAGTGGGACCTCATTTGGGGCAGCCATGGTGAGTTTGCAACATGGAGCAGTGGAACTGTGTCAAAGATGTAGGGACATCAGCGGGGAGTAAAACTCTGTTTTTGGAAACATTGTACAGGGAAAAGAGGTGATTCTTCAAACATTTGAGATGAATGAGTGCAGAGCGAGCCCCGAGCCGGCTGGTGCTGTTTGCAGGATCCTGGGCGTTGCCATAGAGACCAAGAAAGGGGGAACAGAGGAGTTTTGAGGAGAATATCAGCTGGGGCTTCAGTGACACTAACTTACCATGTGATGTCTGCCAAAGAGCCCCACTGGGGAGATGGGGAGTAATGTGACGTGAGAGCAGGAGAGCATCAAGGTCACATGGAGTCTGGTAAGAACTACTGAAGTCATGTCTTGGACAAGTGGGCAGGCAGTGGAAATAAACTCACCTTGTGTTCACATATGCAGGTTATTTCCAAGTTATCTATTGGCACATTTCCTGACAGGGTAATTGCTTCTACTTCCTCTGCCATTCCTGAAAATATTGGGTTTAATTCTAACAGTGCCTGCTGTGGAGATAATTGCCAGGTCCTCTCTGTCTTGAGAGTACCACGCTCACATCCCAGAGGCCTCACAGGCTCTCCTGCCCTGACTGTCTAGTTCTCTTGGTAAATCAAAAAAAAAAAAAAAAGCGTGGGCTGACCTTTTCCTTGTGCTTCGACAATAGTTTTGTGGTCTCTGCAGTATTTTCTCTTGACTCCTAGAAAATGCAGAGTTGACATCTGTGGTTGGTTTGTGTTAGTGGAACAGATTTAGGAACGTGGGTTACCTGCACAAGTGTCTTCGCTAGGGCCGTGAATCTGAGCTGTTGGATCTTCCAAGACAGATGCTGAGTGTTACTTGTAGGCAGCTCGCTGGACCTAGCACTTATCCCTCGAGACTGGGGATCCACCCACTCTCTCCACAGATCTGCAAATTTCTCACAAAGCATCAGGCCAACTGTTGTGTTTGGAGCCAGGTGACTTCTCTCTTCAAGCAGATAGTTTGAGCTGTACTCAGTCTATACTTCACAGGAAGTCACTATCCAGGACTTGCACTAAAAAACTCATTTTTGTTGAAGTAAGAATTATTAACTTTAACTAAATACATGAAGCCTGTCGAGTGGGTACAGTGCTAAAGATGTCGAGTGAATGAATCATGTGCAGGAAGGAGAGTCGGGACAGAGTTTGTTGCTATAGTATGGAATCAGAATCTGGACAAGGCTCAAGATCAAGATATATGACTGCTCAGATACAAAGTAAATAGCATTTTTAAAATTAATGTCCTTGACATTGGCTCTGTTAATACTTCCCTTTTGCAACATTTATTTTTTCATTAATGCAGCTAATGTGACTGAGAGATAGATGTGAAGAAGTGACAAGCACCATGTATGTTTAAACAGGGAAAGGTCTGCTGCAGTCTGTGCTCATGCTGACAGTGCTTGGTCTTGAAGTAATGGTACTGAAAATTGTAGACTAAGGAGAACAGCATTTAAGGGATATGCTCCTTGCATCAGTCAAGAGCCTCCCCTGTTCTTCTATTCTGTACCATAAGAGCTTAATGAATTCACGTGGTCCACATGCTCAGCTATTCCCTCCTTCCCTGCATGCTCCCTTTCTTCCTCGAAGTGAGAGTTACCTGCTTTGTCCTCTTTCCCATGCCAGCGTCAGTTGCTTTTACGTACATGAAGCTTTGTGGGTCTCTTACCACTTTTGCCCTCACAGCTCTTCTTTCCTCTCGTCCATCCTTCCCGTAGCTTGGTCTTTCTTCCTCTCCCTGAGGCAGTTTGTTCAGCCTTCCTAAACTGTACTGGTAGCAAGTCCTGCAAGGATATGGGGGAAATGGGGGGGAAGTGTTAACTCTGGCAAAGAGTTAACCACTGGCTCTTTGGTCTGTAGGCCATTCCCCCCAGACCTGGATACCTGAAACAGCTGCGACTGCTAAGTGCTGAAAGAGGTCACAAACCCTGTGTGTGTATGTCCCTTCTTCGTTTTATTTTCTTGTTTTCACCAAAATGAATATGACATTGCCTGTTGCCCAGAACATTCCCTGAAATGTTGGAATTCATCAAATAATCCAGCATCCTGAAATTATTGTGTCATAGACAAACACATGGAGAAATGCCACTCAGCCAACAATCGTAACATCCAGGGATGTTATATACAGTTCCACCTACTGTACTCACATTAGTCCCTAAGCACAGTTGTTTTTCCAGTGTACACCTGACAGTTTCCTTATGAAGGTGTTCTACAGACCTGCTTAATAAATCCTGGGCAAGAAATCGGGCTGCCAGTTATTCTGTGGGTCTCTGTCCCATTATTCTCATTCCTCACCACTCTTTGTCAGCTTTGCATGGGCTCGTGGGCTTTGAGTGACGGTGAAGTTTTCCCCACGGCACGTACGCGTGTCCCGCTGTGCAGTTACACCTTCCAATTCCCACTGTCTGATTTGTGGGGGTGAGGTAGAGTTACAAAAATGGATTCATCTGTTTTCTTTCATTTTCCTTTTTTCCCTCTGGCTGGGTTTTCCTATGCCTCCATCACATTAAATCTGATAACTAAAGAGCTACATAGACACACTAACTTGCTGACCTGACAGAAAGCATGTATCCCAAAACAGAAGCATTGGGAAGGTGTTCTGAGCAAACTATAGCATGAGCACCAGACTAGGCAAAAAAGTTAAGTTGGTGTACCTTTGGTTTTGGTTACTGGGGTTTGCTTATGTTTATTTTGAATTTGCAGTGTGGTTTTGTATTAGTGATTTTTGTTTTGCTTTGACTGGGTTTTTTATTAAAGGGATATATTTGCTTTTAGTTAGGCAGGAAACTAATCAAACAAAAGGGCAAGTTTCTTGAACAGAAAGAAATAAGAGAGGTTCTGGACTTTGTTTCTTTTGAGTTTCAATTTAAAGTATGTCAAAAAGACTTTTAGTTGGGAAGTTGATGTAAAGCATAAAAAAAACATTTCAGTAGTAGTATTTAACTTTTGAATTATTTTTCATTCATACAAAAATATGTTATATAAATTTCAGCTTGGAGTTCAGTCTTGATCCCGTTTACTTTCAGTGATAAAACCTGCAGTCCATTGACACAGAGAGCAGTTGTTCACCGTAGTATCGTTTCTCAAAGATAATTTATGCAGCAGTAAAAACAAGTTAATTAACTTTATTGTATTGCTTTAGTAGCAGTGCTTTAGGTACTACTGGGAAGGCAAATTCAACACTAAGGCCTTCCCCAAGGTTTATTAGAACCTGCCAGTGTAATTTTTTTTTCCTTTTTAGGACATTATTCTAAGCTCAGTAGCAGGAGAGGGGAAGAAGAGGATGGTCTTTTTTTCTTGATCTTTGGTTAATCTTTCTGACTTCCTGCTTCCACTAGCATGTAGGATAATCATACTATAAGAAAAAAATTATACTCTCTTTACTTGATTGACTTGAGCACATGTAGCTTTTTATAGGCTCGCCATTTTTCTTCAATAGCATTCATCTTTGTCATAGTTTAAAAATTATCTAGAAATAGTACAGTTACAGTTCTTAAAATTGTGTGCAGCTATGAGCAATATGTACCATCTAGATTTTCCATATGTTGAGACAATGTTCTAGTTTTATATGTAGAGTAAAAAATTATAAGGGTTAAACAGTTAATAGAGTGAAACCGAGTCTTAATTGAATACTAAAAAAAAAAATAAGGATCAAAGTACTTAACATTTGTATTCTGAAAAATGTTTTTCAGGTCCTTATGTGGTAACCCTGAAATATTGAGTCTTTATGGCCTTTGCAAGCTGTACAAGTGGAATGTCGGCACCAGAGGATTTATGTCTGTTTGCCTTTAATTGATTCATTTTTTCTCAAGAATTTTAGGAGATCTTTAAGCAGCTATCATTTTCACTGTTTATCTCTGGGTTTTGTTTCAAGAAGAATGAAGGGATGTTGAATTGTTAGAATTCAAGTGCAAGCATGCTAGCCCAGTCACAGCAAAAAGGGCCAAATGTTCCCCATATATGGGAGGAGCCCTGAGGATCTCGAACCTTATCAGTCCCTTTTCTGTTTTCTAGAGCATCTTCTAATCAGGGATGTGAGCTGTCAGGAAATGCCATTAGAAACCAACTGGTCCACAGTGTAATTGTTCAACTGAGGATGCATCTATTCTCTATCTGAAAACATCTGTTGGTTGGCTTAGAGCACTTGAGCAGTGAGCTGATGGTAGCTGGGTGCTTCAGTGAAAATACAGCACTGACTCACTGATGAGTGCTGGAAAGTGTATTACCTGAGATGAGACTGAGGGAAGCAAGCCATCTTCTGTGTATGCCCTCACTTTGGCATCAAGCAGCTTTCTGACTTTCAAGAACTCAGGTTTATAATCTACTTGAGCCCCTCTCTACTGATGCTGCTCATTTTGATTGTCATTGAATAGAAGAATGCAGGCAAAAACACATTGCCACATTCTCCAGGGCCTGAAGATCTGCATACAACTGTTGTGTCTAGGGAAAGTTGGTATTTATAAGGGCTCTGGAGTGGTGAAGAAATGAGGCATGCTATGAGGGAGAAGATGTTTTAGGCCTTAAAGAGGAATTGATTTGTGGTTATTATTGCTGCCTTTGATCTGCCAACAGGGATCTGAAACTAATCCACCAGAGCAGCACAAGTCTGATATATAAAGCCAGATGGAGATGCCAGAATAGGTTATCACTGCTGTCTTTAATGCTGCCTTATCATGAAGTGATAAAACAGGTAGTACAAAGCAAAGCAAGCAAGGGTTAGGAGCGTGTGCACTGCAGGAATGCTGCCAGCTGTGTGAAGTGACTGCTAGTTGTAAAAGCCACTGCAGGATCAATTAGCCATTTGCAGCATTACCCCAGCCTGGGGAGAGGCTGAGGGACCCGACCACACAGAGCAATTCTTGGCATACAGCACTAAACTCTGGGTGCTTCCATGCTAAATTGAGGGAGTAGAAAATGCAGAGTCCCTGTATTTCAGAAGTAATCTCAGAAGCATGTATGGCCATAGAAGTGGAAAATGTTGTTTGTATAAGGACTTTTGCTCGCCATGCACTCATACCCCAGCTACAAACTGTATCAAAATGAATCTCATTCTAAAACGTGCTGTAGGCAGTGAATATGGTGCAGCTGCTGAGATGTTGGTGGGATTTCACCACTTCTGGTTTCATTTTGTTTAGAAATTAGAGCACTTAGAGGCTTAGTATAGCTATTAGTTCTCTATAGATCTCATCATTGTCTGAGTCAGCAAACTTGTTGCATAAGAAGAGCTTTATATAGATGTTGGATCAATTGGCAGTGAGTTGTCAATCAATATCTCCTAGACACTGCAATTGACAGGCTAATGAAGTGTTTTCTTGGTGACAAAGAGCTGTTGGCAAATCTTTTGCCACTTTGCTTTTCTCACTGCTGCATTTCTCATAAACCCACTCTATACAACAAGCTTCAGGACTACTGGGATGATTTAGAATCATAGAATCACGAAGGTTGGAAAAGGCGTTTAAGATCAACTATTAAGGCGTTTAAGTCCAACTATTAGCACAGCACTGCCAAGTCCACCACTAAACCATGCCTCTAAGCACCACACTTGCACATATTTTGAACACTTCCAGAGATGGTGCACCATTTCCCTGGGCAGCCTGTTCCAATGCTAGACCACCTTTTCAGTTAATAAATTTTTCCTAATATATGATCTAATATCTATCTTTCAAGTAAAACAAGTAAGGAGTTGCCTGTTTTCTACCTTGTGTGCACATTGTGGTTTTTGGCAAAGATGTTAGTAGCCTGTGTTTTGAGGAACCAGAAAGAAAGCACCAAGGATCTTGTTTGCCCTCCCTACAATGTGTTTTCCAATGTGTTTCTAAGAAGATGCAGAATAGGTGGTCTGCAGTTTGTCCTCAAGGACTGCAGCCTTGGGTTTGGCTCCCTGTTTTTGCCTTCTTTCTGCCTTTATTGCTGCTGTGGCACTTAGACTGATTCAGGGCGAGTGGTTTCAGCTCCATGTAATTTTTCCTCTTGTCCAGACACAGGTGGAATCACAGGTTCATTTTACATCACTCTTGAAGGCCCTGTGGGTGCCTTCGCAAATATCTGATGAGTAAACTAGTTCTTGTCCTTTTCAGTAAAAGTTCTGTGTTTGTTCCTCTAACACATGAGCATTTGTAAGCACCAACAATTTAGGATAAGTGCTACCTACCTACAGCAAAAGGATGTTCAGCAAAACCAGATCAGTATGCATAATCCCACCTTCCTTGCAAGAGAAACTATTTTGGTCAGTGCATGCATTAAGAAGTCACAGAGTGACTCATTGGCCCTTGATGAGAAAGCGTAATTTTCACTCCACTGTTCATACCCAGCCTAGATATTGTCCATATGTCGTTGTATAGTTTGGAGGTTGTGTACTGCACTGCAAATGCACCTTGCCTTTTTGCTTGCATGGGTAAATTGACATTAAAAGCCAAACAGTGAACCCACTGAAATCAGAAGCAAAACTTGTATTGATTTTGGTGAAACCAAAATCAGGCTGATGCTATATTGCCATTTCATCGTGACAGACATTGGGGGAGAAGAAAGCCTTTCAAAAGGCTGTATGTTCTTCATACTGTGGGCCTTGAAAGACACTGAAAGCAACTTGAGAAGTCGTGCAGATTGGATGACATCAGAACTTTCTGATGTCAGTGTTACTGCTGTTTTCCAGTGGGATGGTCAGCTTCTTGCTTGCAAGAGGGAAGGAAGCCAGTGTAAAAATCTTCAATGGAATAGATATTCTCCAAGGGATAAGGATTCACATAGTAAGTGAGATTTCTTATCTCACCCACTTCATCTAGCACTATGGAACACAAGTCTAGGAAAAACACTGCTGTCGAGAAAACATAAGTATATCACAGTTTGTTTCTGGTAGATGAAGGGAAGCCCAACCCTTTGCTTAAGGTGTTAATGGCATGAAAAAATATTATGTGATTTTCCTGTTGTTTTAGAACCGCCTCCAACTGTAGGCAAGTTTGTTTTACAGAACAGAGCTTTAAGAAAGAGGACAAACTAAAAAAGAGATGGTAAACATTGAAACAAATGTTGGTGTCTTGTGTTACCTCAGGAGCTGGTTCAGTTTGCTGATTGCTCAGTTTCAGTGTGGTCTGAGTAATGAAAAGCTGACTAGTGAGCCTAATTTGGGGTAATTCCCTGAGTACTCTTGAAGCATAACAAAGCCAGAAAAACTCTAATGAAAAATAATGGAAAGGTAGCTGGGGGCTTAACTTATGATCTCTGCTCATTACAGTAAGAGGCATTTTCATTGCAGTGTTGCCATAAAGATTATTGGCTGCCACATAACATAGGTCCCTCCTGAAAAGATTCTGGAACAGCTTTGTTGGCAAAGTAAAAGCCATGGAAAAACACCAAAGATTTGCTTAAAACCCAGTAATTCTTTGCCAAATATTAAGGATGTGATGCTTTGTTCAAAACTGACTGTAAAATGAGGTGATACCTGGCTCCCAGATCTTGATGTTTCAGTATCAGGCCCCCAGATCCAGTCTTACCAGACTACAGCCCCTCAACCTTTTTGGAAACTGATCCTCAGGTCCCTTGGTCTCTCAAGTATCGAGGATTCGGTCCATCCTTGTGACAAGCTAGTCTAACTTGAACTTTGCTGATGGGTCATGCATGCATGCTGTCAGAACAGAGGGCACACTCACACAGGAAACAAGAGTTTAGGCAGGACAAAGTGAAGGTGATTTGGCACAGAGCTCAGTCAAACGTGTGCTGTCCTCCTCCTGCTTAACACACCATTGACCTTCTTTATTTCCTCCTGATCCTCTCTTTTCGCTGCACTTGTTCTCTGCCTGTGGTCTCTCACTTCCACTCTCTTGGTCTGTCTCCATAAGAACTCATAAATCCTGTATAATCCTTAAACATTCTTGTTCAATCCCAAGTCTCCCTCTAAGCATCCCCCAGTAAATCCTATGTCCCCTTACACAGTGGTGCCCAGAGCTCACACAGCCTTCTTGTTTTGGGTCACGCAATTGGGTTGTGTGACAGGACCAGGATTTAGTCCATCCCCTTCAAGGGTCTCAGAAGTGGCAATTCAGGATGGTTAGTTTGGTTGAACTCCCCACCATGTCAGTGTGTCCCTCGTCACTGTTCAGTCTTTGTGTCTGTTTTAAGGAACCATTGGAGACCTGGCTCTGAAGCCACTTGGGATGGCAGAAGCAGACACTCTGGGAGAGAGATGTGAGCCTGCCCAGCAGAGCAGGGCACCTGTATAAACCCTGCGTGGGGGGAATTGCGGTCCCCTGGGTGTTCTTCATGCTACTGCCAATGAAATCGGGCATCCTCAGTGTGCAGCAGAGCAAGCTCAGATTAACTCAGACACTTCAATTTTGCTTAAAAAAAAAAAAAAAAGGGAGGAAAGAAGAGTCTCTCTGTAACTGTATTTCCCCAGAGTCCCTTCTATACATTTTATTGGTACACTTTGTCTAGTTACTGGAAAAGAAATACATACCTGCCAGACATACAGTAACTTAAAGAAAGTTCCTTGGCTTGCACTTAGCTATTTTTACCCTCTGTTTTCCTTTTTTTAAATGTTAATTAGGTGCACAGCAAAATGCATGTAGTAAATCAATAATAAAGATTATGTAAGGGGATTTATCTGAGCAGCAAACCCCTTAGTGTAGCATTCAGAAAGGAAAATGAGCAGTGTTCTACTGAAGCCCAAAGGACTCCATGTGGACAACAGCATTAAAATAACATAAGAACGAAGAAGACTGTCTTCAGCTGGCTCCAGGAGGGTGTCTGTGCTGCAAGCCAGTATGTTTTCTGCACTGTGTTTGCTCCCTGTACAGGGTTAGTTTGAGATCAGGTAGGTGGCCTTGAATGTGGTCCCAACAACATGGTTTGGAGAAATGGAGCAACTGTTGATTTATCTACTACATTCTCACGAATTACAGATACATAAATTCAAGGGCTGTGACAATACAGAGGACTTTATTGAATACAACACACTTCTTTCTCACTTGAGTAGTCTTTTTCCTTCTTGGTGGTGTATTTTTCTCTGCAGCTACCTGTGCTGGCTTCTGCCAAAGAAGCTGAGCCTGCTCATGCAGATTCTGTGGCTCCCAATTGCTTTTGATGAATTAGGTGGGGGATGTCATTTTTTTGAGTGGTTACCTCAGCCCTCAGGGTAAACAGCTGATGCCTGTCTGGCACTACATTGTTTCTTCTGGTCATATATAAGAGGGCAAGCACCATTTGATTGGTGAAAACAAGGGGAGAAATATTCCTCTGCGATCTGTGGGAATTCTCACCCTTAAGGACTTCAGGTTCTGACCTATGCAGTTCTTCTGTGCCGGGGGTGGATTCAGGAACTGGTTTGCATGTGTAGACTGAACAAGTCATCAGTGTATTTGAAATGGAGCATGAGAAGGGAGATCAGCCCTCATAGATGTTCTTGCATATGCGAGTCCCAGGTGAGAAATTCTTTGTAAGTGAGACAGTCTCCTAAGACTATCCACGTGCAGAAACGAATTGTTCTCTCTCTGGTCCTCTCAGGCTGATGTTTCATTTTACTGGGCTAGCTGGAGTGTTTTTTTATCAGCGTAATAGATTACCTAGATGAGATCTTAATTCCTGTTTGTCTCTGTTTTGAAAAAATAAACATAATCATGCCCTCTTTCCATCTTTGTGGCAGTTCCACAGAGGGCCCCTTTGTGTGTCTCTGACTTTGTAACATGGCTGAGATTTTCAGTGCTGGGCTCCCTGGGTGTTAGATAGGCCTGACTTTCAGAAACCAGATACTCATGTTCCATGTGCTTTCAAAACCCTCTCTGTCAAAACCCCAGATCTTGTAAGGTTTTTCAGGTTGTATATGCGAAGTCATTAGCCAACTTTGCAAATCTTGGCCTGTATATTTTCCTATTAAAAAAATTTTTTTTTTTTTGCTAGGCTTCTGTGAGCTTCCAGCTGTGCTTCCCTAACAAGCCTCACATTTAAAGTACTTGCTTCAAAAAGCTGCTAGCCTCAGAGAATATAAGGAGAAGGCTTTCTTTTATTACTGCATATTAATTAAAGAAATACCTAACACCTACTTGGAATTCCTGTATGGGAAAAAAAATTAGTTCTCCTTAACATGCAAGATGGTGAGTTCAAAGAAGTAGGGATTAAATTAACCATTTTCAGAGCAGATGGGTCTGGCAGAATTAAAATTATCCAGCAATTGGCAGCCCTATAGGAGAGCAAGAGTTTGTAAATTATGGTTACCTCAGATCAAATTTCCTCCCACAGGCACATCTCCCCTGAGGTGTCTCCTTATACATCCAACTGGACTCTATTATCTTTTTAAAACTACTGTTTTGAAGCTGGACTGATGACAGGGAGCTCCTGAGCTGAGGCCAGAGGTGCCTCTGGTCAGGGTCTGTCTCTGACAGTAGCCTGTAGGGATAGAGGGTGAAATACATGGCAGAGTCTTTCTTTTCTTCGGGTACATAGAGCAGCAAATGTAAAGGGGATAGTGGAGGGATCCAGCAGAAGGGAGCCCTGTGGGAAACTGAATGATGAAGCGGCCAGTAGGAGACCCATGGAATGGGTAGGCTTATTTTGGAGGGTGTGCAGTCACTGAGACAGTGAGCTCCAGAACAGTTTTGGCAGAAAACTTTTTTTCACTTATTGAGATTTGGAGTGTTTTTAGGCAGAAATTCACAGTAAGTCAACTTTGGACTGTGTGACTCAGCAGAGTCTGTAACGTAAGGTGGCTAACAGCTTGTGAGAGCATGCAGAGTGAGAACGGGGGGAGTAGGTGCTTTGGGTGGGCTTCAGCTAGCATTTTAAAATAGCTCTACATGAATGTCTGCATGTCAGCTACTTACCCACTGTCCACTGTAGTTGGTGAAAATCTTTAACAGAGTAATGCAACTAAGCATCCCACAGCAGACACCTGTACTTGATCACCCAGGAAAGCTCTGTACTCTGATGGCTCCATTAGTGAGATCTCCACTGACTGGGAGACGTGGGCTTAGATGCCTAGTTCGCCACCTCTGCTGAATCCTTTCCTTCTTGTCTAATTTGGCCTCTGAAAAATGAAACTAGTTACAAAAAAGAGCTAAGCCAAGATGGGAAGAGGTGATCAGTTTCCCTGCTGAGTGCCTGTGGGCACCCAGAAAGCACTTGAGGGGATTAGGGATTTTTGGTGATGCAGAAGGGCTTTTTGAAAGCTGAAGTGCAGGATGTAGTGGGGATTGGGGAGAACAATGACAGGCAAAGTCTGCAGGAATTCTGGGTTGTGGAGATTATTGGTGCAGGTGAAAGGAGTGGAAAAATAACACAGGTTATTACACTTTGGAGTGTTTCAGGGCTGGGTTCTGTGGCATGTGGAGCTTGGGGCAATCTGAAGCATTAGGTGTACCAGAGTCAGTGGGCTATAGATGAAGGCAAGCTGTTACAGACTTAAAAGTAGTGGAGCTGTTTCACACCACATTAAGAGCTGCAGATTTAGTAGCCCAGAGGCCCTTGCAGTGTAGCACATGGCACTGCCAGCACTTGCCCCCTTGGTCCAGCCTGTGCTGCCTCCATTGTGGAGCGTGAGGAGAGAGCTGATACAGAGACTGATGACAGGCCAAAGATGAGGTTTTTTGAAGAAACTTGGGAGAGCTTGTTCAAATGATAAATATTGCTGACATTGCTGCCATCTGCTCTCAGAGCACTTGCAAACAAGGGGCAAAAAATTAGCTGAATAAAATGAGTCACTCTTGTCTGTTCTTCCTTATTAAGAATCCTAAAACTGCAGCTTGCCATCCAAGTGTAAGGAAAACAGATACTGGTTTCGTTCAGCCATGCAGTGGTCCTCTTCATTGAAATCATCTGACTCATGTCATACAGAATAAAAACATTATTGGTAAGCTACCAAAACAATGTGACACTTGCAAAGTAATTTTAAAACCTCCACTGTTTTTTCTCAGTAGTACATTACCAACAAATTAAACCCCAATATGTGTCCCTTTCCTGGGAGAATATGTGGTTTGGGAAGGTGACGTGTTAGAAGCTCTCACAGGAGAAAAGGCCAGTCCCAGTCACTCAGAGGGGATATCAGAGCAGCAATTAACTATGCAAAAACCACTAGGGTGAAAGCACCTCTCTGTAAGTGCATGTGAATTGTAACTAATGCAGAGTAGCCAGCATGTACCAGTCAGGCAAGCACTTCTTTCAGCCTTTGGTTTCTAGTGATATTACCACTGATTTAGCCTTTCCTGTCTTCCGCTTCAGCAGCTGAGGCTTGGGACCATCCTGTTGAGGTCACTGTAAATACCCACATTTGAAGCTTCATCTGAGCACTAAATAACCTGCCTGATCCTGAACTCCAGCTTTTGAAAAAGCAAGCTGGAATGTTTCATCTTTGTTTCCCAGATTACAGTACATAGCTGGAGGTAACATCTCTCCAGGATTGTATTTAGCTGTGTGGTCCTTTTCATACTGCATACTCAGCCCTGTAGGTCTGTTACAGGCATAAAGTGAGAGCAGTGTATTTCTTATGGCCTGATCTCGAAATCCTCTTTCAAAATTTTTAAACTGAAGAAAATCAATGTGTGCAGCAAACACTTTGCAGTAGTTCCCTAGTTTACACAAGTTTACTCTTCACCTCTGGGAGCATGTAGCCCTCGCCTAGTGAGCATTTTGTCGTACAAGAGAGAAAACTTGGAGACAGTTGTGCTGGAGCTGGTTTTTGAAACTGACTCTTTTGAACTTCATGAATTTTAACTTTGGTTCAGTATTTAAATTCAGAGATTTTGGTAGAAAGACTGTATGCGTTCTAGTTACAAGGCTCCGTGCCTGATCTTATGCTGTAAATTGCAGTATTTTGCAATTTGTAGTTTAATGTAGAAGGATCACCTACTTTCCTAAATACTTAAGTAATGTGGCACGCTGTGGTTATTGATTCTCTTGGAATTTATTACAAGAAAGCTATATTCACTCTTTCCTCTTGGGAATGCTCCTCCTGAACTGCATGCTTGCTAGTGACAGCTTAGGCCCCTGATACATAACCAGAGACCTTGCCTAATATCCTTGCAACTACGTAGGGAATTTTTATTAAGTAAAAACATCATTAAAGTAGACAGAATGATGAAGTTTAATGAACATCTTTCTCACTTGATATTGTTAGTTTTGCTGCTGCAGTAATAGTGCTCTCATTTTTTACTTCCAGTGGGGCAGGTGGAGAATGCAGGGAGGTTTTGTTTATGTTTATATCTGCATACAAAAAAACATTTATGTTCATGAGATATTTGCTTTGAAAAATATATATGAGAAAAGAAAGCAATTGGAAGTCTCTGTCTGAGAGCTTTCAGTCTTGCATGTAATCTCCCCTTTCACTTTAATATAATGAGAAAGCTTCATGCAGTACTGTAGCTGCTAAGTCTAAAAAGGTTCTGCAGTGTGTGAGCTGTGGTTATAATAACTAGCTTCTGACTCTTGCTGCAGACTGCAAACATCTCAAATATTTATTTGCACTTCAGATGTTATTCTGCAGCTGAGGTTTTGGCCTGTGAGCTGTGTGTAGTGTCCTTCTCAGAGCAGTACCAGCTCCATAAACAGGTGACGTTTGAAAATATCAAGTGGGAAGGTGCTGCCATGTGTTATCAGCACTTATCTCATAAATCTGCCTTGAAACTGTAGCCACATATTGACGAATGTGCCTCAATATTCCTTGGTTTCTTTATGGAGACAATCTGCCGTGGCTAAGGGTCTAGCCATGCAAACAGCACTGTCAAGATGCCATCTCCCAGCACATCACCATCCGTCAGCTGAGCAACACAGCTGTCTGTGTGCACATCTTAAGCTGACCTCTGCTGCCGAGGACGAGGTGCAAGTGTCTTTGCCCAACACAGGTGACTTTGCATTGATGCAGAGCAGGAGCATGTACATAGTTTATACAGCTTGGCTATGGTACTTCTGTGGCTGCATCCTTCCAGTAGGTTTTGAAATCATTTAAGGTTGGGTGTGCAAACTTCATGTCTATTACAACCAAAGAGTTATAGGGTTTTGTGGAATCCAGATAGTTACTTCTCTGTGCAGGTAATCTCCATCAGTTTTTTTCTTCTGGTTTTTTTTCCTGAGTTTTTTTTCCCCCTTGGGAGCTATGGAAGTGGTTTCTGTTATTGTACCAGAAGTTCATTGATAATTTTGAATTCTCTTTTCCCTAGTGTAACAGAAGGCAAATTCTGTCCCAGAGGCATTATCACAGTCATTATTGTATTTAAATGTTGTTGTGACACCATATGTCTCCTCATATTTGATGTATGCAAACACAAGAGAGAGACCCTCTGTGTGAAGGCTTGTATAATCTAAATACATCTGATCCTTGCTCTTTGCGTAGCAGACTCCTGTGATAGACTGTAAAGCACTCATCTTCAGTTGAGATAGCAATGTGCGCTGAAACTTCCTTGACATTTTGCCAGGAAAACCTAAGTAGATATATTTGATTTGCTTATTTCAAACCCAGTAATTATTTTCCTGGAAGAAACTTTGGTGCACATGATGATACAAGTGGTTGGACATGAGAATAAGTAAAAGGAGTGTGAAATTTGCTGTAGATGCCTTCAACTCTTGTACATCTGTTACTACTAATGGAGTATTTGCATGGAGCAGAGGGAATGCTACTGGAGCACCAGTAGCACTGAATATTTTGAGGAGCAAATATCAAAGAAATACCAGAAATCCCTACAGGTAAATTGGGATTCTTACTGCTTAATGCATGCAGTGGACGCTGGACCTCATTTCACAGTCAGAAGGCGTTGCCCAGGTAGACTTCAGCAGAACTCTGAAGTTCATTCAAAATTGTCAGTATTCAGTTTCTCCACTTGGAAAGCGTCTGTGTAGTCAGTAGAATCCCCACCACACCCTTTTGCTTCAGGAAAAGTTCATTACCAGAGCTCTGCCAGTCCACAAACTTGAACATTTGCACCGAGAAAGGATGAAATGAGAGGCATAACAAATGCCAAAAGGGTCACCTGAGAAGGAAACTCACGTGAAGTTTCCAAACCAAAAAAAGGAGAGCCTAAAGCAACCTGAGCAAAAAGAAGGTATGTAATAGCTGAGAACCACTAAAGCTGTTTTAGTCCTCTCTGGGTTGGCACTAACAGGGCAAAGCTGCTGGGAGGCAGCAGGATGTGGAAGACAGGACAGTGACAGGGGACTTCTGTTCCCATCTGTGAAGGGGTTTTGTGCTCAGATATGGTGGATCAGTGGATTCTCTGTTAATTCAGTGCTTAAAATCCCAAATGGGGACATTCTTAGTCTATGAAAAAGAGCCAAAAACCAGCTTGAATGTTAATTTAGTATCTAGCTAACTATTGGTATTCACAGATTTGAGTATACATTTCCACTTCTCTGTTTCTAACTTCTTGGAGTTACAAAATTATTGCTGACAGTGGTTCAAATGCTGCGCTGCATATCATTGAGAACAAGATACTGCTTGTTCCCTGACGTTTTCTACCCTGGATCAGTTTCTGATGGGACAACCTCCTTGAATGTCACCTCTGTGCTCTTCTACAGTGATAGTATTTTCTAATACCGAACAATCTCCTACCGTATTCTCCCTCCCTCAACTCACTTAACGCCTTCCAAAACAGGACCGTTATTTAGGATGGATATTTGATTAGTATGCATACTGTGTACTTGGATAAAATACAGTCTTGTGCTGTTGGGGCTCTATCTCTATGAAATAGAAGAAAAATACGACTGTTGTAGCTAATACGAAGCATGTAGTTATCACAAAGGGTCAGGGCTCTCTGCATTCATCAGGAAATGGCACCTGATCTCTTGTTGACAGTAGGTGATGACACATATAAAATTTCAGTAAGGTGAAGTAATGTCATAGTTTACAGTTGTATTTTCCTTGAGCGAGGCTGTTTTAGCTACAGTACACCTTGACAGCAGCCTGCTTAGCAGCATGATGTAAATCTTCAGCTGCTGAGAACGTGAAAGCTAGCAGTGCCTCTCCACTCCACCCTACAAGAAGCTCTAATCCCACTCCATGGTCCTGGAACCCCAGCGTTGAAGTATCTTCCAGATACAGCAAAATAAAGCTCAGAGCAGGTGGTAGGTTTTAACGTCCTGCCGTAGAATTATAATAGTACAGAATAGAATAAAGTCACAGAATCGTGAAGGTTGGAAAAGACTTCCAAGATCACGAGTAATGGTGATTTGGGCAGACAAATGCCATCACTCCGAACGTCCCCCCCATTCCTTCTTCCCCCAGTTTTATATGATGAACATGACCCCGTGTGTTGTGGAATATCTCTTGCGTCAGTTGGGGTCAACTGTCCCAACTTTGTCTCCTCCCAACAACTTGTGCACCCCCAGCGCATTTGCTGGTGGGGTGGGGTGAGGAGCAGAAAAGGCCTTGGCTCTGTGCACACACTGCTTAGCAAAAACAAAAACATCTCTATTATCAAACTGTTTTCACTGCAAATCCAAACCACAGCCCCAAATCAGCTACTATAAAGAAAACTACCCCGACCAAAACCCACAAAATACATCTTCGAAAAGCACATTATGTCAATAAGGGAAGTTAAATTTGAGCTGTGTTTATTTTGGGTAGGTTTTTAATTTAGTTTAATCGGGATTACTCATAAATTATCTATCAATTACTATGTGATATTTAGCAAGATCCTCTCAGCCATGTAGTCTATTTAGCTTCACAGTGAATGCCAGTGTCTTAATTGTAGGATACTTTGTCAACATTTAATCAGTGGTACTTACTAATGTGGCATTGATGTGTTGGTAGCTGTCCCAGTGCTATCAATCATGTGTGAGCAGCAAAGGCTGCTGTGACACCATTGCTCTCTGTCACATTATCAAGCCCTTGGGTTTTCTGGTTAGGGATAATGCTCACTCTGCTCTAAGCGGGCACTCTATCTCCCCAGTTCAACCCAATTTTTATCATTGTCTACTTGAATACACATCCTTGCAGCCTTCCAAGCCTTAATCCCATAAGTGCAGAATAAAGGTTGCTAGTTTCTGAAGGCAAAACAGATTGCTCCTTCACTGCTCCAAAGGCCTGCTCTTCCTGGTGTTACTACCCTGAAAAGTCACGAAAAACCAAATGTTAATGACTACAGTGACATCTAATAGAAAATTCAGTATGTTGAGACAAAATAAAGATCTTCCTTTTCTTATTTCTAGTAGCTAGATGCATTGTTTAACGTGCTGCAGAGTAAAAGCCTGTATCACAGATTTTTTTGTCTCGTTTCCTTACAGTCTTTATGGCAGACACATGCAGGCAAATCCTGAACCTCCCAAGAAGAACAATGACAAGTCAAAGAAGATCAGCCGTAAGCCTCTGGCAGCCAAGAACAAATAAGTGCCTGTCTTCTGCCTCTGTTTTTATATCTTTTACATTGTTTTTGCATGTGCTTATAATATTCCATTGCATCTCCTGTTACTTATAAGAAAGCAGAGACTAGAATTAAATGCAATTTACTATGTATACCGCTTTAGAAGGTACTGCTAGAGGGATACAAATTTACATATTCTCCTAATTATGGTCACATTTATGTAGCCATTTAATACATCACTGTCAAACATATTTTAGCTTTTCTATTTATATGTATATTAATGTGCTTTCTTTACATGTGTCACATGCTGTTAATATCGGGGTTTGCACCTATATTATATGATATTAAATTTCATATGATATTCCAGTTGATTTTAATAAAGTTTTTAATTTGTATTGTTGTTTTGTTTTTTCAGTAGGACTTCTGAAATAGAAAATTCCTTGAGGAGCATAATGTGTCCAGTTTCCTGTAAGGTGTTGATTTCTTCTGTAGGAATGTGGTAGGATTTTATCTGATACAAGTTAGTAAAAAGGCAAAGCATTCTGGTTTGTTTTTTTTTTCATGTTACTATGTCCTGCTCTTTTTGCCTTGAAGGTTATTTTGAAATCAAAGAGTAGGGAAGGGGAGACAGGAAAGGAAAAAAAAACAGTCTCTGTAAAGGGCTGCCAATTGCCAGCCTCAGTTTAGGGAAGAGAACTTTGTCATTGAAGAAACTGGTAATTCTGCCAATTTTTTAAGTGATTTTTTTTCTTTAGGCAGAAAACCCAAATAATGTGTTTAATCTCTGCTGAAAGTGCTTGTATTGAAGAGCTATTCCAAATGGCTTTTGAAAATGCCACAGATTCTATATTTATCTATACAAAGCTGGCACTGCAACCAATCTCAGAAGCTGCAAATTGTTCAACAGCTCGAATAGCTTCAGGCCTTATCAGTGGGGAAGGAAAACCTAAAATCTACAGACACTGATTTCCAAACAATTTTAGTCTGAGGAGAACAAAAGCTAACGAGGGAACTCAAGGAGCAAGAACAGATATTCATACCTAGATCGCTCGTGTCAGAACATTCCTGCCTTGATTCCCAGTTCCATGAATTTCATACCCGAGCAACCCATTGAGAGTCGGCTGCTATCCGGACAGCAAGCTGGGAAGCGTGCCCAGACTGCCGAGACAGGCCTGTGGTGTTCAGTGGGAGAAGAAAAGGTTTTAAATATCTCATGCTAAAAGTGATACCTTCTGCAAAAGCCATTTTGTGTCTGAAGATTCTGTTATCAGCACCATCCTCTCCAGCGCATTTAGGATTACCCCAGCATTTAAGTAACATGGTTGCCTTAGTCTAGGAATAAATGTATTGACATATATTTTGCAACAGATTTTTTGAATTGGCAAGCGGGGCTAGGAAGTTGGCATCAAGCTTTAGGCACATTTTAAGTGGTCTTCAGTACTTCAGAAGAATGAGGCAGTCTTGGTAGGCAGATGGAGAGCAGTAAAAATGGTAGACTTGTCAGGAACAGTCAATTCTATCTGTTGCAAGCTCTGCAGAGGATTTTCCAGACCTCTTAAGTGATTTGTCTAGGGAACAGCTCCAACTGAAACAGGCCCATGAAGGTGGTAAGTTGGTTGCACGCTAAGAATTCACAGCAAGAACTGGCCCCCATCTGGAATGCTCACAATTAAATGTGGTGTAGGCATTAACACGCGAGGGGAACTAATGACAATAATAATCGTGCTACAAGAAATCCTGAGGAAATGTCAGTGAAATGTCAGTAGATCCCCAAACTACTATTACAGATTTTTTTTTAAACAAAATAAATAGCAAGGGCACATCTGTGAGGATGGGGTAAAGAGGCTCTATACCCTTCCCTGGCACTGAACACTACCCCAGCCCTCCCTTGAGGATGGCACTGTCCTCGGGGTGGAGCCACTGCTCTCCTGACAGATACTGCAGCTGTGGCTAGACAGCTCAGCTTTTTTGAGGCTTGAGGACGTTTTATGTACACTAACCTCCAGCTGAACTGGATTCACCGCTCTTCTGGAATCTCCCTGGGTGTGGCCTGACGTGGTTTTCTGTGAACGGGGCAGCATTATGGCTTTCCTGTGACTGAAACAGAAATCCAGCCGGAGCTAAAGGCTCAGGTGGTATCTGACACTGCATCGGTCACCTGCTGTGTCCTGGGGTTTGGAAAAAAAAGAAGTTGCTACAGGGCTACAAGGGTTTCAAAACATGGAGTAGAGTCTCTAATGTAAAATTAAAAACTTTTGGGGGAAGGCCTGATGATGTTATTGGTGGGAAGCTACAGCACTGCTTTAAAATAAGCTTATGATTTTCAAGCATTAGTCAGACTTCCATTAACTGCAGTTGCAAATTTTGAAAGTGTTGAAAGACTCATGCAGTCTCTCCTCTGCAGGGTTTCAGAGTATTGATTGGAGCATTCCTGGGTGTTCTTAGCAAAAAAATCCACCCAACCTTCCCACTTCTTCCCTCATGAAGGAGGAAGAAACACGGTTTTGACAAGCAAAAGCAGGAATGAAGGGTCTGGGGAAGAGTAAGTGAAAGGCATAAAGATGTGAAGGATAAGAGAAATCCTAAAGGGAGAAGTATTATACTGAAGATGGTGGCAGATGGGGGAAAAAAAGAAGTTTCTTGAAAAGAAAGATGAAAAAATAAGATAATGTTCTGAGAAGACGATGAAAAACTGAAATGCATAAAGCTTTACAAACAGAAAACAAAATGGGTAAGGAGTAGCTCTTCAGAGGCTCAGGACAGAATAAAAGACAAGGGGAAGAAAAGCAAACTTTCTGGGATGTAACGTGCTAAGGTTTTAGAGTTTTTAAAATGGTACCAGCTTCTTAGAGCAAACTACACTACAGTTTTAATGTGAGTGTGATGATTTTATGTATCTGTTCTCTAAAGTCATTGCTTTTTTAATATTTAAAAACAGTATTTTATTTTACTGGGTCACAATTATTTCACCACTGAACTTAAAGGAAAGGAGCTACTGATTTCTACTGTGGTGAACCAGTTAATGAGTATTGCAGCTCATGATGGTCCCTCTGATGGTCCCCACAGTCACTTCTCCAGAGGATCCATCAAAGTGAGGCCCCTTCCAGTGAGCCCTTGGGTGCTACCCCTAGGTGAGCATTTGTGTAGTGCCAGTGAGAGCACCAAGCTCTGGAAAGGCAGCTCTTTGCTCTGCTGGTCAGTATTGTTTCACTGGCCTGGTTGGCAATGAGATCCCTGATCTCAAGGTGCCTTGAAAGAACATTTTTGCCATCCATTCTTTCATTGTCACTCGTTCAGTTGCCTCTTTGGGCCACCCTGTCATACAGCTTGCCACTTCAAGGGGAGAAGATTATTCCTGTGAAGAGGATATTTGTTTTTTATAACATTCCAGTACGTGAGAGCTCTTTGAAAACAATTATGCTGGTAATTCTCGGTTTTGATTTTGCATATGGTGAACTGGAAGGAATATGGCGATTTCTTTTTTTTTGGATACAATGCTCTCTGACAGAGGAAACTTTTAAATTGCCATAAGATGGATAGGATATGCCTGTGCAAAGAGTGGCCTGGGAAATTAATGCTTCTTGCTAAGATAGGCAAAATGGAGCCAGAAAACCTGCATGTGCAGGCACCATCCACACTCTTGTACTTACAGTGTCTGTTAACCCTTTATTGCCTCCTGCAGTCCTGATGGACAGGTAACAGTTAAAAACAAACAAACAAACAAATCTCAGCTCTGGGAGCATGGACACTGCTGTTACTCTCTTTCCTATGTAAAAAATATGTGAGGAACAGAACTCTGATTCTAAAGTTTTACCTTTCTATGATTGTTAGTCTGGGAATATGTTTCTGATGGAGTCACTGGTATTCAAGCATCTTTATTTTGGTTTTAGTCAGGTCTTTCCTGTTAAGGAAATGACACTCTAGCATCTGTTCATCAATTAGCTTCCAACCTTACAGCTGGCAAATCACACCAGCAGCATAGGAATTTCTCCTGAAATGGCATCCTGTTTGGAGCTACGATCTGAGCCAGCGTGGCCCTTGCCTCTCCTCCCTCCAGCCCTGTCTGTGCTCCCCATCCTCCTCCTCTGGGCTCTCCCCACTGTGCTGCAGCGCATGGGGCCAGATCCTAGAGGATCTGGGGAGAGAGAGAAACCTTCCTCCTGTTCTGCCAAGGCCCTCTGCTCCCAGGGAGCTGAGTGAGGTCAGGAGGCACTTCCAGTCCCAGCAGCATTTCGGTGTTCCACACTAGCTCATGGCTTGGTGCTGGTATGAAAGCTGGGAGGGCGAGTCTGTGCTGTCCCCACGCTTGCTGAGCAGCAGGAGCTCCAGAGACGGGTAATATTTCCAGTTTGGAGCGGGTGGTAACTGTTAATATCCTCATGACAACCAGGAGGAGTGAGATTGTCATCGGTTATATTAGTTGTTAATTTTGTAAATATTAACAATTTCTAGGATTATGGCACAGGATGTGAGCTGTCATCTTGCTTTATTTTCCTCCTACTCCTTCTTGTAATGACACATCTTTTATACTCCCAGATTCATGCCATGTATTTGTTACTTTGCACTGACACCAGGGCTGGCAGATGTTCTGGGATGAAACCACGATAACTTTCTAAAAGTTAGATTTTCTTCCCATCTTGGGTACTTTGTTTCCCCTGATCTAAGGAGAAGTAATTTGCCTGTAAAGAGCAGTGATTTATAAATCTCTGTGGTTGGTTTACATCCAGCGCTGCTGCCAAAGCCGCTGCCATTGGCACAGCTGAGCTCCCGCTTCCCCTTCCAGTTCACCTGAGTGCCTTAGGCAGGCACCACCACTCCCGTCCCCCCTGGAGCAGTGGCTGAGTTACAGCTCACCAGGAACAGTATCCTATTGTGAGAAAACCCTTAAAACTGGCATTTTTATCTTGTATCTCAAGAGCAAAATTTTGATGGTATTTTTAGATCACGAAGTAATTACGTGAGTGCCAGTCACGGGAGTCACTCCTGCAGATTGGTGGACGTGTTTGGAGGCAGCTTTTGTGACAGTGTGAGGTCAGGGGGAAAGCACTGGGACAAGTGGCTGTGCCAGGGCACTCGCTCCTCACCTCTGCTCCCTTGCTACTGGCAAGAGCTTCTGTGGCCGCTCTGCCCTGCTCCTGTGCCCCCAGCAGCCCTGAATGTACAGCCAGTGCTCAGCCAAGCAGTGGTGAGCCCCAGGCTGAGTGTAGCTTCACAATTTTCCTGACATCCCAGTTATTCAGGATGATGTTTCAAATGGCCTGGTGCCAGGGCAGCCACCAGCGCAGGGATGAGTGGGGAGCGTGGCTGTGGCTGACTGGGTGCCAACAGTGGGACAAGCTGCTCCTTCCAGCCTGGAGTGCTTAGTGCCTGTGGATGGCACCATGCAAGCACTGGGCTAAATACCCCCATGTTTCAGTAATCCTTTAAATGAGGTTCCTTCTGCCAGGGTGGGTGTCCTGCAGGCCCCCAGGGAAAGTCTTGCCCTCCACCCGAGGCTGGGCAATGCTGTGCTTCTCGTGGTATTGCTAATCTTTGCTTTGCTAGTGTGGAAATTGCAGTCTGGTAGCAGTGGATTTCCCAGTGGCACAGAACTGTTGCCAGGCAGAGCCTGAGGAGCAGGACACCTCCTGCCCTGGCCATTGCCCTTGCCATCCTCGCCTGAAATTCCACACCCACGGGAGCCACACTGAGCTCTGTCAGCAGTGCTTCCCAGGACCAAAGTGCTGTGGAAAAAGTCACTCCTAGGAACTACCTGTGGGGCTCAGCATGGCAGTGCCCCAACAAGGAGCAGCCAGAGGGGAGTAGAGCCAAAGGGCTGGTCTGAGGCTCAACCCTGCAACCCAGAGCACCAGTGGAGAAAGGGCACTGCTGTAAATAAAGGCTGTGGTTTGTGCTGGGTCATGGGTGGCTCAGGTTCTCAGTGGGAGAGTAGATTTTAGCTTAATACTGGACTATGTTTTCCCTCCAGCTGTGTAATTTAGGATTTAGGATGTAACATCACAGCAGTGACATGGAGAACTGGTGATCTTGTCAACTGCCCCCGCAGAGGGGTAGGGTTTAGAAACCCTACTGTTGGTAGCCTCTTTTGAGCATCCTCAGCCACTTCTTATTTGCTCTTATGTCAATCCAGATATTTTATTTTAGGGAGCTACTCAAACACACCTGGCATATGTGAGTTCCCAAGATCACACAGAAATGAGCATCTGTGTTTGGAGCAGAAGGGAGCACTGATTTGGAGGAATGCGGTGCATGGGTACTTACTGGGATATGATTTTAGCAGTTACCATCCAGACTGTACAAAGTGACTTTCCTGTCCATTTCTGGTCAACATAAGCTCCTCAAAAGATTTCTGCTCTGCCCAGTTGATATCCAGAGATGCATTAAACACTTCGTAGATCAGGAATTCAATACTAATCCATTCTGAGGGCAAACATAAAAATCAAAGCTTTGATTTCAATCCCTGTACTTTGCTGATACCATGAGGGCTTGGAGTCCAGCTGTCAGCAGCTCTGCCAGCTGCCCGTGCAGCCAGGGAGGATGCCTGGCAGCACCTCGGGATGCACTTTCCGCCTGTGCCAGCAGTGGGGGCAAGAATACAGCTGGAGAGCCAAGGGAGGGAACACCAGAACAGATCCAAAATTAAGGCCTGAAATCCTTTTCATTCCCTGTGTTGCTGGTATAAAAAACATGCCGAGACAGTTCACAGTGAACACAACTGTCACCCCCAGGCTTGGCAGGGTGTCCCCAGGGAGGTTGCTGGTATTTCCTTTCCCCTCACTTTGCTTTTACATCAACTCCGCCAATTAAGAAACCAAATAATTCAGAGGCAGCCATGTGGCATCAAATGCTACAGCAAGCGATAAAAATAACCCCAAAGCCTTGGGAAAAATTGCTCCAAGAGCTGCGCACCGAGCCAAGCCCCAGTGCGGTGTGTGTGAAGAGGATCACAGCCCTGGCTTGCCCCATTTGGGGGCAGCCCCAAAGACCCCCAGCAGCTAGCCTGGCTGTCCCCACCACGGCTGGATTTGAGGGAGCAGGAAAACCTGTGAGGGCAGGTCCTGGCAGCATTGCTCTTCTGCACCTGTTCGTGGGAGAGCCCCCAGACGCCCATGGAGCAAGGAGTGCCAAGGCAGAGCAGGGAGGTTCGCAGGGCCCCCAACACTCAGGGCTCTAAACCAGGGGCCTTGAGCCAGCTTCTCCATCCCCAAGGAAAGCACTGACCTAGAAGTGGGTTCATGAGCTGGGCCTGGGTTTTGGACCTGTGGCTGATGGCTTTGCAAACAGGAAAACATGGAATAAAACTTAAAATACATTTTTTCTTTTTTCAGAAAGAAAACAGAAACAGCCAGGAAATAGATATTGAAAAATAATCTCTCCAAAATCCTTGAAAAGAAAAAAACATTGGGTTTGGGAGAAAAATGACATTTCTTTGGAATAAATAAGGAACTGGGGAAGGCCAGGCCACCTGACATAGCTCCATAGCTAGACCCACACTCCTGCCAGGTATAGGCAGTAATTAAAGAAATAAAATAGTGCATCCAGTTCTGCATAGAAGTTTTCTGTTCTTGTAAACCAAATGAAATTAATCATTACATTTATCTACAGGGTGTTCTATAAAATCAATAAGTTCTAGCACTGCATAGCAATCAAAATATGACAAGGCACTTAAACTTTGCCAACTCAATCCAATTAATTATAACTTCGTTAGAAAACAGTCATTTTTATAGAGTCAGTTGACTCTTCAAGGACTATAATACAAGCTTGATATAAGCTCATTGATTTTTTTCTTTATGATTTCCAGTTGAAAGCAAACAGAGATCACTCGCTTTATAAAACTGAAAATATGTGTGTATTTAACATACCACTATTATTTATAAGCAGCAGCTAATATTTAAGTGCCTCTTGTACGCCTTGATAAAAGTGGTTCATGATTCAGCCCTCTCAGATGTTCAGAGGATGTTCTTCCACATTATTGCTGTCGTCATTTGTCTTTCCCCTCTGACGTGCAGTTTTTTGTGCAGGAAAACTCTGTAGATGGGGCTTGTCAGAAAAGAGGAGGGCAGCCTGAATACCTATGAGATGTCACTGGAAACCGAGCACCTCCAGGCTTCCCAGACTGGCTCTGCCATCTTTTTATACAGCAGCCTAGGAGCTTACAAAGCAGAAGTGAGACCAAGGAATTCTGAGGAAAACAACAGTGGAGGAGTGGGGTGTTAGACACTGCAGGTGTTCGGGGTTGGAGGAAGAGAAAATCTTAGTCAGTGGTAAGGAATTTTCAGGGTGACAAATAGAGGGAAGAAGGTGTGCTTTGAGGTAGGGGTTGGAGGGAGGAGGAGGACCCTGAGATTCACTGGATGCTCATAAAGCTCACGAACTCTCTGGAAAATGAAAAGACAAATACTGCAAAACATACACTAGGCATTTAAACCAGCCCCTCTCCAAAGAGGAGCCACACGCTGCTGGTTACTGCCATGAACATGTGGGTTTGAGAGGGATATTCCCATGCCACCTTGCTCCTCAGCCACCCCCTGCATCAAGCCATCCCAAACAGACACGCCTGAACCTGAGCCAGAGCCAAGCCTTGGTGCTTCAACAATGCGAATCAGAGCTGAAAACCATAAGTCACAGGTAAAGTGCCCCCATAAATGGCACCACTCATGCTCAGTCCCAAGGGCAGGAGGATTGCACATCGTGCACACAGGCCCGGGGAGCTGGTCAGGTTCAGCTCCCTGCCAGGGTTTACAGGAGGTTTGATTTCAGTCCCCAGGAGCATCCAGGCACAAAGAGGCAGAGAGCAATGCCTGGATCTAATGGGATTTTGTACTTCTTGAGCTGATGTTCATGAGGTTAACGTGAGGCCACCCAGTCTGAGCAGTGGTTTTGCTGGCAGGGGCAGTATCTCCTGCCTTCAGTACATGCATGAAAGAAATCAATTTAACCAGCAGGAAGGCGCTGCTCTTACGTCCTCAGGACCGACAAGCAAGTCTCTCTGGCGAGTCAAGCTGTTGGCTCTGTGCCTGGCTGTGACTTCAGCTTCCCTTGTGCTTGTCTCCCTTGACCCCATGTGGCTAAAAAGCCATTTCTGAGGCACACTCTCAGAGAGAGTGGCCAGGTCTGGTGGCAGCACAGAGTGGACTGCATTTGTCTGTGTATGCTGCAGAACAAACCTGGCCAAACAAGGCGGCTTCCTCCTGTCATCTATCCCTGCACTAACCTCAGAAAACAGACTCCAGCATTTGAGTTTAGATAAGCAAATCTAACACCAAATCTATCAGTAGCAGCAAGAACACTGAGGTAAATCGCACCAGTGCCATGTGTTTCTTAGGAACAGTCCTGACCATGTGGACAGCCACATTTGAAAGTGAAAAAAATCCCCCAATAATGGCAAATACTTGGATTTTACTAGTTTACTGTCATTAATAAGAGGCTCTTGATAAATGTCTGGGTCTGTGAGGGAGGGATAAGCCATGCTGCTTTTGTCCCATCAATGCCCAGATCTTCCAAAAGCTAAAGGAGAGTGTCCAGGGAATAAAGGGTCTGGGTTTCAAAGAAAAAGATGAAAAATGAAGAGAAGACTGAGTTTTGTTTCCTTTCCAAAGTATGACTCTTGTTTTCAGTCATGATGCATCAGATAGAGATGAAAACAGAAAATAAAGTTGTGCTTCCAGAGTAGTTATTTGCAGCTCCATGGTGCCCTACTCCTACTTTCTTGCCTTGCAAGGTAATGCAAGCGCAAGGATGTCACTGGCACATGCTGGAGGTTTCCACTAATCACCAACAGACAAGGAAGGGGTGAGGCACTCTTGACATCAGGCACAGGGCCATGTCTGCAAGCAGATAATCCTCTGCCATGGTGAGAGAGCCGCAAAGGCTGGACACCAGCCAGGACTGCTGCCATCCCAGGGCACAGTCACCTGGGCTGGACTCAGTGGGCAGAAGGACTTCGTGGCAGGAGCCACTTGTGGTGTTTTGCATTTTATGAAAGTCTTCACACCACTGTGAGCTTGAGTTTTCAGGGAGGCAAGTTGTAACAATCACAGAACAAAGCTGGTCTCAGACTTTACTGCTTCTTTCCCCCTTCCCACCGATTCTGGACGCTGGAAGAGGCGTAACAGGGTGAATGCTTGAATGAGTCTCAAGCCAGTTTTTTGGCGGTCTTGAGATCAGCCAGGTTAATGGGTGTTCCTCAAAGCAGCAACAGGGGAGGAGAGGAAAAAGCTGTGACAAAGGAGGAGATTATCAGATGGCACCGGAGCAGCTCAGCCCAAGACGGGGAGCTGCTCCAGAGACGGTCCCCTCTCACAAACACGGAGGCTTTCTTGGGATGAACGATTCACCTCTGCCAGGATTAAGTGCGAGCAACATAATGGAGGCTTTGGTGCCACCTGCCACTCTCCTGGGGCTGAGGGGCAGCAGCTGCTTCCCTACCCTCGACTGGGCCCCTGGTGTGGGACAACCCTGTGCGAGGCCAGACCTGTAATTAGGCTGAGGGCAAACGAAGGAGAGGCTGGATACAGTGGGTGATAGCAGTGAGAGAATATCCCCACCTGTGCAAAGCCTGTCCAGTGGCCCAGCTAAGTCTTGCTCCAAAAACCATAGTCCTCAGGACAGCAGCAGTGAGCTGGGGGACAGCGGCATGTGGGAAGCACTGCCCAGCTGGTGTGGCTGGCCAGGCTGTGGTGTGTCCCCACGGAGGGAGGCTGCCCCTGCAACCACAGCAGTGAGAAATCCCTTACAAGAGTGAGTGACAGTAATTGAGAGTAATTGCAGCGATGCAGACATGGAGATGGCTTTTAGTAATTCACCACTTCCTATAATATAATATGAATAATCCCCCTCTAAAGTGATGGTTATGACTGCAGCCTCGTAATTTTTTTTTTTTGCATTTTGCCTTTAACTGGTTGTAAACTGAGATAATCAGGTCCTATGGGATTATTAAAAAGATAGCACATCTATTACACATCTCAAATCAGCCATTTTCCTACCTTGTCTTTACTTAATGTCATTTTCCTTTTATACACCCTATAAAAGAAGAAAATTAATGTCCTTTGTCACTCAGATCTCTTCGCCTGGTTACAGGTGCCTTGGCAGGCATTTCCCACCAGGAAGGAAAATAAAATTTGGCCCAAATTCTGAAACAGTTTCACAGAGATCACAACTCCTGTCTCTAAGGTCTTGCAGTTTCCTCTGTTTGCTGGAACATGACGCGACTCTACAAGAGACAGAGGGAGGCATCAGCAGCCTGTGCAGGAGCTCAGGGTTACCTGGAATTTAGGCTGAAGTGTGCTGATGGCACCATGCAAGACTGTTGTCCAGATATGAGCCTTCAGGACTATTTCGGGTGCAAAACTGCTGATGAAGCCCAAAGCACATTTGCTCTGCTTATCTTTTTTTATCTAACGGGACTTCCTACCTTCCTCCTCATCTCACAAATTCTCTGGTGGCTGTTCCAGGAGGATGGAAGGTATGTTTGTAACCTGTAGCACCAATGATCAAAAAATTCTAGTGTGGTTGAGTAGGAAATGTTCATGTTGTATTTGGCATAAGCCTCATGCAGTCAATATTTTCCATTTCAGCAGAGCCAGCCAGCAGAGGAGGCTCAGCTGCCTTCAAGGCTGAACTCACCATATTGCTGAGAGACCTGAAGGGGTGGCTGGTGTTCACCCTGGCTTGGGAGTCAGGTGCTATCACCCAAAAAATCTGGGTGTTGTAAACCCAGGGGAAAGGCTCAAGCTTCTCAAGGGAGTTGGTGAAGGTGGATGCACCTGGTGGAAGTTCCAAGATGTGATGAAGAGAAATAAAGTTTCAGGGCCAGGACGGGGAGTGGGTGCCCTGCACAGGCTGTACCAGCAGTGCCCTGCCTGCCACTGCCTCTGCAAGGGCTGGGGGCTGAGGGCTCCTCAAAATGAAAACTCATCCATGCACAGGGTCTGTGGCAAAAAAGAAGTATTGCCACATTTCTGAAAGCCAGGCCTCTCACATGGGTGTCTGGAAAGGGCTAATGGCACAACCATGGGAATCAGAATGCCAGCACTGAAGTCCAGAAGAAATTCCTAATAACATTTTTATACTAGTAGTGAGCACGTTTTCCTTCTGCAGCCAAACCCTATCAGTGATCAGAGAGCCTTCTGTCAGGCAAGTCTTGGTGTCTCTTCTTCCCCCTCTTCTCCTTTGGAGCTGGCCACAAGACTTGGATGACTGTGAATCTTTGAATAGAAACCAGCATGGAGCAGTGCTCTGCCTCGGGATCTCTCCTCCTAAACAAAGTCTACATCCATCCCAAGCTTACAGAGAAAATCCTCCCCTCTGTAGAGTCCAGAAACTTGTCTCTAAACAGAAATCATCTCTAGAAACAATCCAGCCTATTCATATGATGGATAAAAAAAGGAATTTTCTGTCTAGTATGCTCAAATAACTTTGTATCTGTCATGCTGGAAATAGCTCCCAGATAACAACCCTCACTCATCACGCAGACTCCTTCTATACCAGTATATAATCCTTTTAATTATCCACTGCAGGATGACTTGCCTGCCATGACACAAACCTGTTCAACTGAACCACTATGGATGTAATAGTGCTTTCTTGGGCACTCTTCAGAAATCCCACCAGTACCTAGTTGGATTTCTGTATTTATAGGACCTATGAGCACAGGCTGGTGGCTCTGATTGAA
The DNA here is from genome assembly GCF_003031625.1 of Empidonax traillii. Lineage (NCBI taxonomy): Eukaryota > Metazoa > Chordata > Aves > Passeriformes > Tyrannidae > Empidonax > Empidonax traillii. The sequence goes on along the minus strand of NW_020955994.1, from coordinate 52,916 downwards.
CCTTGCCAAAGCTAGGGGCTTAGGCACCCCTAATCAGTCCTAAAATACAGGTTTTTCAGTTGTCTCACTCCCTGCATGGTTTTGGCATCCTGATGGTAGTTCAAATAAAGTTGCTAATTTCTGGAACAAAATGACAAACACTTTTTCACAAGCAAGCTACCGAAAGCAACTTCTTTGATTACTGAGTAAGGCAAGAACTGAATCAGCTCCGTTTCCTTGCAGCATTTTTGGTATTCTGTTGGTGTTTCCAAGATTTCTCATCTCCTGACACACAGAGACATTCATCTTCAGTTACAGTCAAAACCCACAGGTTTGCAGAAAAGTCAAAAATTTGTCCTCATCTGCTGCCTGTGATGCAGTCAAATGTTTCAACCCAGCAGCTCGAAAATATCTCATCCCTTTTGCAGTGTTTGCTCAAGTATGTCCACTTCTCCCCAGTTCTTTGCTCTTCTCACGGTGTTTCTCAGCCAATGGCCGTGTTTGAAGAGGGCTTCACTGAGCACTTGCAGCGTTACAAACATCAGCAGCCTTCGAGGTGCTCTGTGAAGAGGCTGTTAAACAACAGTGCAGCTGTAGGAAAAAAGTGGGAGCAAAAGTAACATCAGCATGGCAGGCCAATCTGGTACTCCTCACAGAAACACATCAACAAAAACAGGAGGGCTGATGGAATATCAGGTCAAACGCAGAGCTACAAGATAGCGCCATTGGGGGAAACACAGAGACAAATACATTATTCAGAGGGANAAAAAAAAAAAAAAAAGAGGCATTGTAATTCTGTGCAAAATTCTGAAGTGGAATATACCTTCTAGCTGTTGATTGTTTTTCCCAAGCTGCTGAACAGAATAATTCTTATGGAAAAACACAGCAAAGATGTGAAGAAAAACATATTAGGAAATCAGAATACATTTGTCAATCTAAATCAGTGAGCTTTAAAAAATTACTGGATACAAATGGCATCAGTAGCATTATCCGCACACACGTGCTCAAGGACCAGATCCTTGGGGTGCCAGGGAAAGGCACGAGAAGGTAGGGAGGCATTTCAGGCTATGGTGGCTCTTGCTTCTGGTGCCAGTCCTGCTCTGAGTGCCACAGCATAGACCTGCCAGCCAAGCAGCTACCTCCTCCCTGGAGGAGCAGAGCATCCCTCTGGCCCTGCTGAGCTCCCGTCAATGTGCTTCAGTTCTGGCTTGGTAAGGAAAATGCCAAACCATGGCCCACTTGAGAGAGAAGGCCCCTTTACAGGGAAGAGTTTGCTCACTTCTATAGTCCTTGTCACTGAAGAAGACCTGAATTAGAGGGATTTTTTTCAGTCTATCTGCCCCTAGGACTTTCAACAATCAGTAGTTAGTGTATCCAAATCACTCTCCCGAACCAACCAACGTTTAGCTCAGGTGTCCTTTTGAGACATTAGTTGCGTGCAGACACATTTATATTTCTATATTCATGCATTTCTATCACACACTCAGAGCTTCCCAGGCTGCTCTTATGTGGTACAGATCCTCTCTGCTTGCCTGAGCTTGGCCCTGGCAGGAAGAAGAAAATCAACCTCATTCAGTTGCAGTCACATAGTGCTTTTGGGGAGACAAAATTGCAGTTCCAGTGGGCTTCCTTAATCTAACAGAAACAAATACCACTCCTAGACATTGTCCTCTTGCCTACCTGACTCGGACAGGTTTGTGACTGTATCCCAGACTGACTCTGATCTGGACTAACAGGCACACTTTTTAGCTGTAAAAGAGAATACATTTCATTCATATAAAAAATGTATAGCACCTGAGTAGGACATGCATTGTGTATTCCTGTGAACTGGAAAGAAATGCAGGCATTGTTGGCTCCAAAATCCCCTGGGTAATTAAACGTTATTCCAGAGCTGTTTGAACAACAGATGCCCTGTATTAACTACATCAATTAGAAACCAATTTTGTGTCACTGGCCTGCACACTGCCAGTTCTGTGTTTTGGTTTATCTGCATTTGGGCAGAAGACTAAACCAATTTATGTAGGCAGTGAGATGGGCAGTGTAAACAGGGTGCTGGTGCTGTCTGACACTACATCCAGCACCATTGCTGGGGGAGTTTGCTTTGATATGAGGATTTCTTTCCAAGTCAAGCATCCCTAAATCCTGACCAGAGGTTGCGGTAAGAAGCAGTAATGCACTGCATGTTATACCAGCTACAGTGTACTTCAGCTCAGCTCGAGCATGCTCTTCCCATTATCCCTTTTCATGTAGCAAAGGGACAGTTCATACAGACATACCTGGCACTATGGTAGGTAAAAATCCCCTTTGCAGTGGGCAAAGGAACTATCTGTTCCCTTTCTTCTAGAGCAGCCAAGAAAATATGTATCTCCTGAAAAAAAAAAAAAAGGAATTCTTAAAATATGTTTTCCTTTTGGAAAAAGGCTGTTGCTGAATTTTTTTCAGAGACTGAGGATCTGCTCACCTTCAGAGTGTAACTCCGCTGATCCTGTGGCCAGACAGACACTGGATGCTACCAGGCTGCAGACAAGCATAGCCCTTGTAGACCAAACTCAGCACTGCTTTAGTGGCCTTGCTACTTGAGGAATTGGCAGCTAAGCTGTTTTTTCTGTGGGTCCTATATCCAGCCGAGCACTCTGCTTTCCTGGCACAAGTGGGCAGCCTCATCCTTCTCAATTTTGTGAGCCATGAGAGTTTTAAAACAGCATTCTCTTTAAAGGGGAGCAGTCAAGGAGAACTATGCTAATTATCTTGGGTAGAGGATCCTTTAGGTCCTTGCCAGTTTTTATCAAAGCATAAAAAGCAATTATTAAAATTAATGCAATTTACCATGTGTTCTACTTCTAGCAAAGCTATTTTTGGCAAGGGTTTCCATCTGTCCCATTCAGCAAGATCAGCCACAGACTTTTGCTCTCTATTCCACTTCCCAGAGTTCTCATGTGGAGCTAGGCAAACACATGCTTTGTTGCAGAGTCAAGTACCTTCCCTGCAGCGTCTACCTTACCTGAAAATTGGTATCACCTGGTGGTGAGTGTCCTTGGCATGACACTTATACTTCTTTCCCTGGTGCTCTCTTCTGGCACTGGGTGAGGAAATGCTGCGCTCTCTGCCTTGAGCAGGTGTCCAGTGGGAATGGCTGTGGGGCCAAGTGTCAGATTTGTCTGCGGGCTGTCAAAAACCAGCTTTTGTCTGGATTTTTCACTGTTCTGTAGCCTATCTGACTTGGAGCAATTAGAAATTAATTCATTTACATTTTCATACAAATGATGACAAAGAGAGCAAGGAGAATGCATGTGCAGGGAATAAAGACGTGACTCCAGGATAGTGTCCATGGGCCACAGGTATTCAAAGTGTTCTCACAGGGAGACTCTGGAAACCTGTCACAAACACCTGTATAAACAGGAACACAAAGGTGTGATCATCCAGAGTGAAGACAAGCGAATCTTTGGGGTGACTGGAGTGCTGGGGATGGTTTTGCAGTTGCTGTCCCCTCGCAGTCCTCTGGCAGCAGCATCCTCTGCACCAAGATCTCATGCTTATGCAAGTGAAAAAGAACACTGCAAAGGAAACAGCAAGGGCAGCTCAGTCTATCCTTTGCACCACTTGTCTGAAGTTGGGTGGATAAAGAAAGTTAGGCAGATGAAAGAGACTATTCTAACATGACTAGTCATGCTATTCTAACATGAATAGTCATACAACAAATATGACATGCTGAAGTCATAGAGGTGAGGCAGTTAATGTTCACTGGAAAATAAAAGAAAAAACAAACTATATTTTTACCTGTTCAGTGGGTATAGCAGGAGGAAGGGAAACCCAGAGGTGATGCAGTCCCTGAGACACCTACTTGCTGACTTCAGACTAGTTGTTTATTAGCACTTCAAAATGAGGAAAACTGTAATAGATTGAGTGAGGAGGTGTGATAAGGACATAACTAAGAATAGAAACCTAATAAAAGATACATGTTAAATGCTGAATAAATGCCTGCCTGGTAAAAAATAAATAAATCTGGGATGTAATCCCTAAGGAGATGGTTAAATACATAAAGAGGAAACTCTGACTTAAAGTCTTTAGGCTTGATCTGTCTGGTGGCTGGATCCCACAGAGACAACGCTTGGCAGCACAACAGCACATTGGGCTTTTCTGCTTGCCATACTTCCTGAATAAAGGAACCTGAGTGACAAATTTTGCAGCACAAATTTGGTTTTAGCTTAAAGCCATTAATATCCCTACCTGATGGGAGACAAATGTCGGAGGAGCACTTACCAGACAAGTTGTCTGAAGAATTTGCTCAAAGCTGCCTGGAAGTTACTATCATTCACCTTTGCTGTAGCACTGCTCCCCTGTGCTGAAATACAGATATTCCTCCTGCAGACAGATTCTTGGTGCTGTGTTATGCATGGTTCAAAATTAATTCTCAAAATAATGCCTAAATAAGTTTTTCTCAACATATTATCACTGCAACATTGTGGCTAAAAATGCTGCTTTCCAGAAATGACATTCCCTTTGTAACCCAGGTTCACAGCAATCTCCCAGTCAGATGGTCTAACCTGTGCATAGGTACTGCCCTCCCCTCAGATATCTTTTCCTGATTTCTTTCAGCATCGCAGGGAGAAGTGGCATTTGCCAGGATATTCAGTGAAAATTCTTCCAATTTCATTCTCTCTCCCAGGCATTAAAATTCGTAAAAGATTCTTTCCTCTTTTAGATATTTAAAGACTGTCATTAGTGATTTAAAGTTAATAAAACAGAAGATTCCAGGTTAAATTCCATTCTCACACTGCACAGTGAAGCAGCACAGGAGTGAGGGCTCCTTCCAGGCCAACAGAGTCACTCATGTGTTAAGTGCAAACTGCATTTGGCACTCTAAAAATTAACTTAGTAGAGTAACTCCATATGCATGTCAGTGATTGAGACTATTTTCATGGGATATTGGGATATCCTGCTCTTTTGGGTTACACTTAAACAATAAACTACAAAATAACAGCTTGCTGAACTGTGATAATCATAGGTTTTAGTGTTCTGATTTCAGAAAAACATACACATTTCAATTTTACATTTGTATGCACACGTGTATGGGCATATGTGTGTCTCTCCATATTGAAAACCTATGTGTCTCAATACATGAAAGGAACATTCTAGCTGAGGTTTTATCTTCCTGGAGATTAGAAAATCTCAGTCCCTAAATGCTAGACATGCTTTTTAGCCAGTCGGATTCCATTTCTTACTTGATGCAGTTTGGATTTGTGCAGTAATTGTGCGTACTAGAGTTTTAATGCTGCATAGAAAGAATATAAACAGCCTAGCTGAAAATGTATGCATTGCATGAAGACATGCATATCTCAGGAGGTGGTAAATACTTCCATTTTTTCTCTCCGATCTGCACCCTTTACTTGTTATTATTGCTAAATGCACACATGTAAGTTAAAATAACAAATACCAAACCTGAAGTTACATCCAGTAGGGGATATTTATAACGGCACTGGCAATACATTACGCTGGGAAACATACACAATGTTTCATCTGTATGGCTGTATCTCTACAATGCTGTGACCAAATGTCCTGGTCCCTCCCTTATTGTGGAGGCATAATCAGTCCCTTTGGGGAGGAGAGCACTCATTGTATCTCTCTGTGATTTGAAAATTTGTGCTGCATCAAGCTGATTTTAGCAAACTAGGTGAACAGAATTGAAATTGGATACCAAGAATGTCATGCAAATAGCAAACCCAATTCTGATCTCAGACATGTTAGTTAACATCTCATTTTACAACTTACTTCAGTGGAGTCATGCTTAATTTGTGATGGATCAAACCTGCAGAAAAATATTGCAACATGCCTTTTTTAAGAATACAAGGCCAACTTCCACAAAATTCTGAGCACAGTTCCTTACCATAATAATCAAAAACTCAGCGTCTTGCAGTATCACACCAAAGTCCACTGTATGCCATTTTGTTGTAGGGAACATTGTTTGGGATCAAAAGGTCTCCTGCTTTAACTAATGAACAGTTAGGAAGAAAAATGAATGATCAGAAGTAATTGCAACTTGTGAAGTAAATTACACCATTAACTACTCCAGAAATCAATAATCAGGCACAAAAAGAAATTCAGTTGAGGGGATGACAGAAGAAAGAATAAATCTCTTGGGCATCTTGCCACTCTAGGGATTTTAATTTTGAGTTTTCCACTCCCAGCTATCCATTCTTATTGCCCATCCATCAACCTCCTGATGAATATAAAGGACTCCAGTATGAAATGACAGAAGATTGCTGGATTGGTAGAACAATGGAAAGGGAGTCGTTCAGGTTTGGAGAAGGAAGGGTAAATCGCAGATGACAGTTTAGAAAAGCTTGTCTCTGCTCTTCCTTTTTTCCCCTAACATCTCTCTTTAATAGCATTGGCAGTATAATAACCATTTCAAAGGTAACCAAAATCATTCTCATGGGCGAATCATCTGGAAATCTCTTCCTGATTGACTCTAACTACTGACATAATTTTTAATACAAGTGCAACATGATATATGCCTTTGCTTATTGGTATAGTTTTAAGCAGGGACAAAGTGGTGGTTTAATCTTACTCCCATGTTAGAGGCATTTATCTTCCATCCTTTTGTATTTACTATTTACATCTTCATAAGGATGCCGACATTGTAGCCTTCACCATTAGCAATACTCCTTGATTTAATAGCAGTTAGGAATATCTCTATATTTTGGGCTTTATTAATGAACATTGTACATTCTTCTGTGCCTGTTTATGACAGGTTATCTGTTATAGATTTTGATCAGAAAGGAGTTTAAAACGGGAGGAATCAAGCAGAAAGACTACAAGGAAAACATTGCCACCATTGTTGTGGTTACATAGGCAGCTGCAGAAGCCAAGACTTCTACATTAAAAGAGGGTAATGAGTTAAAATACCTATTCTACAGGAAGGGAAAGGTGGGGTGTGTAGAGAAAAAGGGTGTTTTCAGAAAATACCGCTGACCTAGACTGTGAGCTGGACCCTGCTGCAAGCAGATACTTTCATGGTCTCTGAGGGCACTGGATGCCAAGGCTTCTGTAAAGAAAGCTGAGTGGGAGTACTGTGTTAAAAACCCTCACTGCTGGAGACCTAGTTCCTGAAATGCAATGGACTTATTGGCAAACTGAGGCTATTTATGGAGGAGAAATTTACTGGGTGGTGCAAGCATTGCTCAATTACACCTTCATAGCACCATGGCTCTTTGAAACCTCTCCAGAAACTGTCCAGATCCCAGCTCCTCCTGCAAAGGAAAGCATGGACCTGCCACTTGGAAGGGCAGACAGATCAGAAAAAGGATCTCAGTGGGTGCAGCTTTACCAGAGACCATGAAAATGAGCCTAGGTCCAGCTTTAGCAGTTCCATGCCATCACCCATGCAAGAGCAATCAACTGGTCAGGCACCACTGGGGCTGGAGAAGTCCTATCATCATGATCAAAAAAACTGCCAAGGTTGACTGTACACTTTCCCATGCACTACAGCTTTGTATTTGCCCCTTTGATCACGGCTCTGGAGGGATGAAATAGAGAGAAGACAGAAAGCAGCAGGCTTGCAGGTGCATGGGAAAGAAGAAACCTGAAAGAACAATCTTTTATGCTTGCAACTAGTGTTTTAATCTTTGGAATAAACAGGGGCACTTGCAACTATGAGCATCTTTTATGGTTAATTACTGCTATTTATGTTGGCAATTACCAGGTGTCATATATGATTATTTTATATTCTTAAACTTTGTCAGCTGAATGTGTAATCTTTAGCTCCCTATGTGTTTAAGACTTATTTTTACACATGCAGTTACGTTTTTATATCTGCGGTAATTCACCAGTCAAAACATGATATGCATGACTTGTGTTCCAATCTTCCCATTTTAATTTTGTCCCCCCTCCCCCAGTAACCAGTCACGTTTGACTGATCTTTTCAGATTAAAAACTAAAAAGGAAGAGATATCTCGAATTTATTTGCAAATTCTCCTTGTTGAGCCCTGTCACTGTAGTGACAGCCCTCCCTGCATTCCCCCCTCATTTGGATTTGAAAAGTGGATGTAACCCTTTTAACGCTGGACACAATTTCTTTGGATCATTTTCCTGTTTGTCTTTGCATTCAGAAGCTGATTTTCAAAGAGCTTTATTAATTGTGATAATCTAGAATATTTCAAATTGCACACACAAAGAGGGCTTAAATCTCTGAGTAGCAGAGAATACCCTGCAGAAGGACTTCCTGTGTTCCAAAGGACAGGTAAAAGCTTCAAAAAAATCAGCAAAGCATTTTTTTTCTCTTATGTGCAAAAGCTGATTTTCCTTCCATGAACATGAAAATCCTGATTTTATTTAAGAATACAGCATCTTGCATCACTATAAACACAGATGGTCTTCAGTCATGCTGACCAAAACAAGTTTTGTGAGAGTTTAGTTAACATTGCCTGTATGAGCATCTACCAAAACTGGTGCAGGATGTGGCTTTCCAGGACCTACTGATGCACGTGCTACCGCTGAGATTTTACCAAACCAGGTGAACAGAACTGAAATAGGATATCAAGAATGGTTTAGGATACCAGTATGTTACCACTATGTCACCATGGTACCCTTTGAGCCACCTATACTGATATGAATATTTTTCCCTCTATGATTCATTTTGTAGCATTGAACCCACTTACCTGTTGGAGTGAGTGCACGTATTTCCTTGACCGTACCACTGGTATTCAGGTTAAAATGCTAACCTTTACATACATCATTAAACCAGTATTTATAACAGTCCAGTGTAGCAAAGCCTTAATTTTCGAACAGACTGAAATTCAAATCTCTTCCTTAAAATAATAATAAAAAGGAGTGAAAGTATAAGCAAGAGCAAAACAGAGGCAGATAGGAGTGAGCAGAAGCAGTATGAACCTGGCACAGCATATGCCTCCTTTGGTAAGCATATGCCTTTTTCCACGTTACTCCTGCTTACTGTAGTTGGTAGAGGGTTGCTCTTCTTTACAGAGTATTTTTTCCCTGGGCTAATCCTTTGAATTTAGCACTGCAGGCACAAGGAGCCATTTCGTGCTTGGTGACTGCAGAACGTGTTCCCATGTGCCAGTGGGAACACGTTCTTAGGCGGTTTTCTTCGGTTTTCCCCTAAGTTAGTGCTGAGACCATGGCACACATGTAAAATGGACATACATGTTATACTGTACGTCTTCCAGTTTCTGTATAAATATTAATTAATTAGTCAGTAAGAGCTGCGAGAAGGCTGTTCCAAATGGCAGAAGCTGCAGGGGATACAGCTCGAACACCAACTGCGTCTGAATGCTGAAGGGCCCAGAGAACAGGAAGGGAAGCAAACATGCTGAATGGCTGGAGCAAGCCTGGAAGAGGGCTTAGAAAATACAAATAAATTTAACACACTAAAACTGGCAGCAGCTCATGTAGGTATAATAGTTATATTAAGAATGGACTGTCAATCTGGACTGTTAGCCTTTAGCATGGAGAGATTATAACACAAGTGCTACCTAAGCCTTAATTACAGCAAATCAATGTTTTGACACACCACTTCAGGAAAACAAGGGTTCTGTGGTAAAAAGAGGTTTCTTTTTACTTTGCACCAGACTACTGAGACCTCCAGTGCATAACTTCTGAGGCCTTTGGTTTCTTATTCTTAGTTTTCTTGGAAAATACAATTTTTCCCTGGGAACTAAGGATAATCTGGTAACTAAATCCAAGGCTTTGTTCCCAGCTAACAGCTGGGTTGTCCCACTGACAACCCAGCACCATTCCTTGTCCTGTTCTCTCTATTCTGCTTACTCTGACTGTGATTTTTTTGTCTGTCTTCTTTGGGAAAAAGTCTGCAACAGTTCAGAGTGAATGAGCATCCCTGGCGATATGCATGAGGATAACAGTGTCTATTAAGAAGGAAAATGTGGTCGGTATGGTAGGGCCTCACTTTAAAAATCAGGCTTATCATAGCTGGAGTAATGAATTGAGGGTGTGCCTGATGCCCGTAGGCCATCCAGCATCACTATGACTTGACAGATCATGATAGGTTTGTGTCTGTTTGAGGACAAGAGATCTGCTCTTTGCCCAGTGTTAACACAGACATTGCAATGGAGTTTTATGCACACCCTGATGTCACAAAAACCACCTGGGTTAGGGATGACTAAATACAAACCCTCAAGGGCCTAGCTGAGACAGTCCAGTCACTCCTGGCCTAACTTTTCTTTTTTTCCTGCTCAGAAAAAAAGAGCAACGCTGAAACCCTTTCCTATGGGGTAAAGAGAGTGATGAGATATGAACAGAATCCTCCAAGTGTGTTCAATTGTTCCCGGGTCTTGAGGGGGAGCTCTTAGCTGAGGGAACCGGCTAGTTTGTGTCAGTGCCAGATAACGAATTTTTTTAAGACAGAGCATTAGAGGAAAGAAAAAAGAAAAAATATTTTAAAAAATAATAAAAAAGGAGGGAGGGACATTTACAAGTGCATGAATGGCAGCTTTGTCGGGAATTTTCTGGGAAGATAAGGAGCTGGACTGGCCCATCTCTAAACGGCATGGACACACTCACTGCCTTTGAGTCTCTCAGGAAAGAGCAAAAGGAGCTGCTGACATTTCTGCTTAAAAGGAAGAATCAATGAATCTTTGTTTCCCACTGCCTGCTTGTTTGACCTTCTTGTGTTGTGGAATAGAAAAGAAATAAAAGAGAATGGGTGAGGGGAGAGGGGATTCGTGTTAATAAAATCCAAGACAAGATCACAGCCCTCTGATCATCGCTGGAGATGCCATTATTTGGTTGTTGTCCTATTTGCTGCTGTTGCTCATTTCTGATTCTTGCCTTGCTGTAATAAGTCACACTCTTTCCAGCCATCATCCCTGTATTGACAGGCAAATGTCACCCACGTTTGATTGACGTCCATTGCTCCTGAATACAGAAGTATGATTTAGGAATGAATTCTGTTTGTTTATTTAAACAGTTCTTTGTGTACCTTTTATATCTGTGAGTAGGACAAGTTCCTTAATATTTTCTCGGCAGCAACGCTGCTAATATTGCACATTCACCTTCCAACTCAGTCACAGAGGTGCTCACCCGACCTTGGGGGAGGAGAAGACTTTCATGAACACACACACACACACACACGCACACGCACACGCACACGCACACAAAGAAAAGAGAAAACCCCAAGATTTAACAAAATGCTTTGCTGCCCCCAAGTTAAACCAAAGAGATCTCTTCCTCAGGTCCAGGCATCTGTTGATTTGCATATGCCCCACAGTTTTCTCTGGCTTCTAAACAAAAGGGAACACTTTCCCTAGGTGTCAGTTTGCAAGCAAAGCAGTGGCTGTCTTTAACACCGGGAAACACTGCTGCCAGTGATGAGTATGTCAATTTTAATTCACAGGAAGAACTATTTTTTTCTCTGTCTTTATGGTTGTAATTGGGATGAGGGGGAAGAGGGAGATCCAAAATTGCCAGAGATGTTAATCTCTATTATTGTGGGAGGTATATTTTCAAATAACTTCTACTTGAACAATGGCTAAAGCATCCCTACATTTAAAGCGGTATTTCCCATTAAACACCAACATGGTAGGGTGGCCTCAGGGAAGCATTAAGCAGGAGGTGGATTGACCTTTTAATTCTCGATTGGTGACCTGAAGGGTACCCAGAGGCTGTTAAGCACGTCTCTTCCCTTTAGTTTGCTCCAGAAAGAGCTGTCATCGCAAGATGCAGCTAGTGAGTGAGGCTCACGATTTCGCTGTTCATCCGTTTGCGGGAGGGGTGGGGGAGGGAGAAAAGAAAAAAAAATATGTATTTCCCACACTGACAGAGTAATGCCAAACTCTCTGCGAGTGGGAAGAGCAGAGCAGATGCTGGAATGAGATGCCAAAGCAGCTCCCCTTTCCCCTGCGCTTTTGGGTGCCTATAAATTGCTCCAGTGCGCTCGTCAGCCTCCTCCTCTCCTGGCAGGTGGCATCCGGGCAGGATCCCGCTCTCCCTTCGGCTCCGGCTCCGGCTCCGGCTTCGGCGCGGCGGCGCGGACACTGAGCGGCGGGCATCGGGGCGGCCGGGAGGCTCGTCCCCGCTGAGGACGGTCGTCTCTGCGAAAAAAAAAAAAAAAAAAGAGAGAGAGCGAGAGCGAGCAGGCAAGCGGGGCGATCGCGAGAGGAAAGGCAAGTTCCAGGGAAAGTTGACTCGGACTGGCACAGCCTGCAAAAAAAAAAAGTCGATCGCCAGCGGGAGCATAAAAGTGCGGGCGGTCGGGGCGCGGCGGCAGCTCCCCCTCCTCTCCCTCTCCGCTCCCTCGCCCGCCCGGTGGCTGCAGCGGCCGCAGCGAAGCGCCGCGACCCGCGGGAGCCCCGCGCCACCGCCGGCCCGTGGGAGGGCGGCCGAGCCCCAGGGGAGCCGAGCTCGCACGGGCTCGGCGTTTTTTCGGCTCTGAGGAGGAACCCCGCCAACCATCAAGATTTTGTCCAAAAGCAGACAAGAGGATCGCCCTGCGCTGAGCCGGCTGGTGGGCAGCAGGCGGCGGCTGATCGCGGCCGGCGCGCTGGGGGTGGTGATGGTGCTGCTGCTGGTCATCCTCATCCCGGTGCTGGTCAGCTCGGCCGGCACCTCGGCGCACTACGAGATGCTGGGCACCTGCCGCATGGTCTGCGACCCCTACGGCGGCACCAAGGCGCCCAGCACGGCGGCCACGCCCGACCGCGGGCTCATGCAGTCCCTGCCCACCTTCATCCAGGGGCCCAAGGGGGAGGCCGGCCGGCCGGGCAAAGCGGGGCCGCGCGGCCCGCCGGGGGAGCCGGGGCCGCCCGGCCCGGTGGGGCCGCCGGGTGAGAAGGGCGAGCCGGGGCGGCAGGGCCTGCCGGGCCCCCCCGGGGCGCCGGGGCTGAACGCGGCCGGGGCCATCAGCGCCGCCACCTACAGCACCGTCCCCAAGATCGCTTTCTACGCCGGCCTCAAGCGGCAGCACGAGGGCTACGAGGTGCTCAAGTTCGACGACGTGGTCACCAACCTGGGCAACCACTACGACCCCACCACCGGCAAGTTCACCTGCTCCATCCCCGGTATCTACTTCTTCACGTACCATGTGCTCATGCGGGGCGGCGACGGCACCAGCATGTGGGCCGACCTCTGCAAGAACAACCAGGTGGGCGCCGCGCCGGGGGCAGCCGGGAACGCGAGGGCAGCAGACGCCCGGGGAGAGCCGGGCTCCCCGAGGGAGCGGGCGCTGTGCGGGGAGCGGGCGGAGCGGCGCGGGAAGGCGGGAAGCGGGCGGGGAGGGGGAGCCGGGCGGCCGCTGGAGGCGGCGCGGTTGCGAAGAGGGGGAGCGGGGCTTAAGCTGGGGCGAGCCCCGAGGGGGCCATGGGGGACATTGCGGGCAGCGCCGCCCCGCTCCGCCTCGGGTGCCCGAGGACCACCGAGGGGCAGGGGGTTCCGCGTAGAGCAGAATGCAGACTCGACGCTCTCTCCTCCCCGAGAGCCGCGTCGCAGGTGCCTCTCCCAGCCCGCCGTCCGGGCCGCCCCGCAGGCACAGCAGCAGCTGTTTGGCGCCGCTCCCAGTCCGCCTGGGACACGGAGCGCTGCTCGCAGTTCTGCCGGGACGAGGGCAGGGGGCGGGCGCGCAGGCAGCGCTGCCCCCGCGGGATGAGCAGAGCCCGGCCCGCGGCCCGGCGTTATCGGGCATGGGAATGGGAAACTTCCCGCGAAGGAAGGGGAGCTGGGGACGGCGAGTGAGCTCAAGAGAGGGTGGTACTGCGTAGGGAAAGTGTGAGGTGGGTGGGAGGAAAGCAGGCACGGCACGGGGCTCCCACGGGGCCCAGGGTTTGACACGCTCAGCCCCCGGAGAGGATCGAGGCTTCCCCCTGCCCGGGAGCGCTGGTGACAGAGTGAGGTCGGCGGCCGCAGAGCTCGGCCCTTGGCGGGCCAGCGCCGGGTGAGGCCCCAGCTGATGGATCGTGCCGGGGAGACACACCGGGCGTCCGGAAAGCCCAGGAACGGCTCTCCAGGTCGGCATCCCCCGCAGCAGGATAGAGACAACGGAAATAATTAAAGGTCTTGTGATGCTACCTGTCTGAAAGACACAGGAATCATCCCTTTCAATTAGGATAAACGTTGCCACCGCGCTCGCAGAGGCTGTGCCTGTAACATTGCCTCCGGGGAGCCGTCCTTTGCAATTTTGCGCCTGTTTCGTACGTAGTTAACAAACGCGGATAGGTTGGCTCTAATTCCTACAGCACTTAGCAGCACCGCCATCCCTCTGGCTCTGGGTGCCCCGGGGCAGTGCGGTGTGTGCCCGGGCGTTCCCGTGTCCCCGGAGCTCCGCGGTGCTCCCGACGGTCCCCCGGCCCCCCGTGCGGAGAGGGCGAGGGACCCGCCGAGCACCGGCCGCTCAACAGGTCCCTCACTGCCCGAGCCGTCCCGGCTCCCGGGGGCTGCGGGGCCGTCTGTCGGCTCTGCCGGGCTCCGAGAGCCCGGAGCCAGCGCTGTGGCTCTCCGCGGGCTGTTCGCCGCCCGGCGGGGCGGGATAGGGAATGATCAGGTCTACGCGGTATCCGTGGGTCTGAACACCGGCCTCCGTGTCCCCGCCGTGCCGGGCGGGTCGCGGAGGGGCTCGTTCGTTTTCGCATCTCCTCCCCCGCCGAGCCCCGCCGGCTCACGGCCCTTTGTGCTCAGCGCACACCGGAGAGGCGGCCGGCGGTAAATTAACCTGATACGCCACTTAACCTTTTGTTTATGGCTCCTCAGAAGGACTGTGAAAACAGAATAATGAGGACATCAGCGGCAATTAATTAAGTTAGAAAATACCTACCGTAAATACCGTCTCAGCAGATAAACCAGGACTAGTAAAGCAAAGTATGTCGCAATACATTCACTTCGATATCCTCATACAAAGGGCAGTCTTGTCGAGTACGAGAATACCATTTTACTTGCAAATAAAGCACTACTTTATTTTTTACCCCTACTTATAATGTTTTAAACTGGTTTTTTTTTTCACAAATCTTGAATATATTTATAGCAGTGCTTTTAAAGAAGTACCCAATTATAAATGTGAAATTGGTCCTAAAGTCTAACCATTCCCAAATATAGCTACTTCCATTACCAGACAGACAAATTAAACTCGTAGTTATTCAAAGAAGAAAAAAAAAAGGCCAGAGGTTCTGTGTATATATTTGTGTGCAAGACAAGTATTTAGATAATATAAACTGCATATAAACTGTTTAAAATGGACCTACAGTTTTAATCCATCAGGGATTATGATTTATACCTTAAACACTAAATGCTGATGTGACAGCGGTTAACTTTTTGTATTATTTGTAAGAAAGCTCAGAAATTTTGGAAGTTGTGGAGTGACAAAGGTAACATTACAAATTCAGTGTTTTCTAACAATGAAAAAAGCCAAACCATTGGAATGTGTATATCAAAAATCACTCCTAAGCAATACTTATGTGGAACCTCAAGGTCTTCGGTGTTAATGCTACTTAAATTATTATCAGGCTTGAACAGGGAAGTGCTGAGATTGCTCAGCAAATACGTGTGTGCAGCCAGAGAGCAGAGCTTCCTGAAAGAACTTGCATGGAACTTGAGAAATATATTGTCCCTTGATGGTTTAATTTTGAGTTACTGTCTTGCAGCAGTACACTCACTGAGAATTCATTTGAGACTGTTCTCCTAGGCTTTAAAAAGAAATTGCTCTGGCTAACCAAGCAAGGAGGTAAAACCCCTAGGAATAGTATACTGGAGTCTATGGGACCTTTGCTGCTATACACAGGGCAGTAAGAGCTGCACTTTGGTTTCTAGGCATTCAACACCCAAAATACTTTTTTTCAGACAGTATATACTATGTAGAATCTTAAAAATGGAATATCCATTGCTGTTGCAGTTAGTGCATGCTGACTCCTTTAGGATAATCGCTAATATAATTTGCATTCTCTTTTACTATCCACAGAAACACAAGATTTTATACAAATCCACAAAGTAGCACTTCATTAGAATGTAAATGGGAATTGGAAAAGTATATTAAAGCCATCTGCTTTCCTGTATGCAAGACACTAGTTCTGTATGGAAGTTTTTCTACCTCATGTATAGTCTTTTCACTCCTCCCCATTTGCCCTTTCTATTTACACTGCCAGCAGCCATATCAGTCCCTTATTTTCACTAGAAGGTATTTCCAGGGTTAATGACCCAGAGAGCCTTCAACTCCACCCTGCCCATCATTAATCCAGAGGAAACATCCGGTGCTTAGAATAATTATTGCTTAAACAGTAGCAAAATAGATCAATAATGGTAAACAATACCAGGCAAGTCAGAATCAAGAAGTCCTGAAATAGTCGGGGTTTATCATCATGCGATGTATCAGTTTAAATTTGCAGCCTGTGACAGCACTGCAAGCCTTTGCAGCCTTTCTCACTCTTCTTACAGGATGCATAAAGAATTTCCACCTACTGTGATTTTTAAGCTGCATAATGCCATAAGATCCTGCATGGTAAAAGAACCCCCTCCTTTATAACATTTCAATATTAATGTGAAATCATATCACATGAAAATTTAATTTGGAAATTTATCATGTAAACTTTGAAAGGAATCCATGGAAAATTGTGACTTATAGCCTATTTTTTCAATTCAGAAGAGATAAAATCCCACATATAGTACGCCAAGTCATGCATTATTACTTAGTTCAGCTTTGCAATGCCACTAAATCATTTACTGCTCTGTAACTACACTAGAACAAAGACAAGCAACAAGAAGATGACGTGTTACACTGAAATAAATCACATACAACCATGTTTAAATATTTTACCAAACACGGTCAAATTATATATAAATGATTTGGAGACTTACAATGGCATAGACTGTTCATTGCTGGAAACCAGCATATATCTTGAAACTACAGATTACTTCCAGTTTGCAAAAAATGTCAAATTTAATCAGTAGCGGAATAGCAAGGGAGAAATGTGAAAAAAGTATGTTTAAGGGAAAGTTACAAATGAAAAACCCTCAATAACACGTAAATTCCAACAATCTCTTAAAGCAAATAGCGACTTCCCTGTGATTTTTACAAATCTGTGTCTCTTAAAACACAGTGAGATTAAATTTTTGCTTACTGAAATGTGGCAAAAGCAGTTTTTCCAAACCCAGATTAGGATCCTTACCTGCTTGTGTTCATGTGTGTGGGTGGGTGTGTATTTCTTGTATTCTTTTCTGCAGGATGATCCTATTAGTGATATGACAATAAAATGCCTCTGGAAAAAGCCCAGTTTGGGAGCTCCCTGTGGATCCTCACCATTGTCAATCACTTGTCCCCCTGAAATAAAAGTTACACCAACGTAAAACTAGCACCTGATCATATCCAGTTCTCCCAACTCCAGCTATTCTGACACATATATTTAAAAAGGCTCCAGACATTTACTGGAGATCAAGCAGTTGTGTATTCATCAGATGACTGAGAAAGGAGTGTGTTATTGCTTTAGTTTCAGATGTTGTGTTGTAGGAGAAAATAAGCAATAACCATAGGAAAAAACCTAAAATATAGGTTGCCAGATATTTAAAGTGGCAACTCATGCATGGTGAATAGAATGTTGAGGATATGCTTTAAGTTCACAATGCAAGAAAAACCACCTGAGTTTTTTTAACCGCTCATTATGTATTTTATGTAGGTTCGAGCTAGTGCGATTGCTCAGGATGCTGATCAGAACTACGACTATGCCAGTAACAGCGTGGTGCTTCACTTGGAGCCAGGAGATGAAGTTTACATTAAATTAGATGGAGGAAAAGCACATGGAGGAAACAACAACAAATACAGCACATTTTCTGGATTTATTATTTATGCTGACTGATAATGTGTAAAAAGACCCACCAAACCAGTCCAAAAATGAAGCCTGCTCTTCTAAGTGATGGATTTGCGTGGCAGAAGTCAATGAAACAAGTACCCCAGCAGAGAGTGACCACCAAACACCTCAGTAGTGGGGGGAAAAAGTCAAATGCTACCTGATTCACATCTGTACAACACAGAGAAACCTTATGTTTAAAAACGACAAAACGAGTTCAACAGATGTGCGATCCACTACCGCCAAAGCAAATACTTCCTCATTGTTAGTGTCCATGTGAATGAAGTTCTACATAGATCAAATTTTTATAGGAAAAAAGCCCACCTAAGGACGCTGAGTTATTTCTTCAGTGTATATGATACTTTGATGTGTTATGATCTTGCTGCTTTATCCATACTTCAGCTTTGGTTCTTGTGACTTACTTGCTAACAATGACGCTCGGAGTCCACTGATAGTGTGGTGAGGAATGATTTTACAATAAAAGGAAGAGGTAATCAAAATATACTTTCTCTCTGCAAAGAAATTGTTTGCCTTGTACTTTTCTTACCCTTCCACTTAAAACTAGAAACGAATCATCTTTAAGCCTTAACTCAGTGTTCCTGCTTTGTAGGTTTACATTAGACTTTTAACATAAAATCAGTCCAGTGGAGTTGTTTAAATTTTGTCCTTCCCTTAGCTGTGTTCTAAAAGAAAAAGGAGGATAGAAGAAACACTTTATTTTCCCCTGAAAAATGTAATAGTTGACAAACTATTCTATTGGATCAAATTCCTGATTCTACCGAAGCCAATGGCAAAACTCCCATTGCTATTAGTGGAAAAGGGATTTGGCTTTTTTATTTGTATACATGTAAATATATATTTAGACAATTATTACAGGCCCATTCTTGCTGGTTAGTTGTGTAAATATTTAGAAAGCTTGTCATCCACATCATCACACTAAGGTAGAGTGTTTTCTTTGCAGCAATTAGTCTTCATTAGTCTTTTAGCACTTAGTCTGTACTTGGGTATTATTTTTAATAAAGTAGTTATGGATTAATATACTGCGGATGTTCCACTAGAATTTCGTAGGAATATAATGGGTCAAAACCTTAATTGTCTTAGGTGTCTCGTCTCACTGAAGTTAGAGGGATTCTTCCCACAAAGGAGGAGTGGGAGATCTGACACATAAGAAAATGCTGTCACACAGACCTTTTCCATGGAGGCTAGTTACCAGTTTGTAGTAAGGTGTGCCTATGAGATGGACACAGATGAGCATATTACCAAAAATGATAACACATATGCAAAGAAAGAAGCAGATATTTACATGAAAAAAAAAAAGTGTGTATTAAAACCTATTTTTCTCATTCATATATGTATAGATATAGATATATAAAATCTAAAAGAGGTTTAATCCATATAGAGGATTAATGGCTTGAAGAATTAAACTAAACACAGATATTATGAGTTACATAGTTATAAAAATGCTTTAAAATCAGTCATACCAGTAACGTCCACAGAATATTTTTATTCAGGAAATTGATTTATTATTTGTTTTGGTTTTGGGAGGCTGTCTGTTTGTCTCAGGTTAAAACTTGCAGATTTCATTCTAAACCTAAATTTTAGCAAGATTACTGAATAATTCTTTAGCACAGTTGGTTATGTTATTTATTTTTAACATTTTGGCAAAATCAAGGCAACATTTCTGTAAGTCATTAAAGTGTAATAAAGGCTACCCCTAGCACTGCTATTTCATGTACTTTGCTACGAGCAACCTTGTCTAATGTACTAAGGGTACAAACTCAGATTTATCTGCACTAATAAGTCTGAAGTGTCTCCCACTGTGACGAAAAAGCTCTCCAGTGCTAGCTGCTCAGCAAAACTCTGATAAAGGTTTTACACATCTCTCTAAAAATCTCGGTAGAATGAGTGACGCTTCTCTGAAACAGAACGTGTTACTCTTTGTTTCTGTTTTGAGTCGTCCAATTCAAAACAAATCCGAGTGAGTCTCGGCTGACGGAGAGGATCATCAGGCAAACTCGTGTAGGGTTTATAAGGGGACGTAGTGCTGCCAGCTGCTTGTGTATTATCCCACCAGAATGGTTAATGCTTTTACTTTATGACAAAGTGCCAGCCTGTGTCTGTACATTGTAGTGATTACTCCTGTTTTATTTCTACGAGGCAATTATTTTAATAACAGATGTGTAACTGAACTTAATCTGTTTGCTCCCCTGTTGTTTCACTGGTCAGTGCACTCACATAGCAGTGTAGACAGACATCTACATAGTGTCACACACTGATGCACCAAGCTAGAGATCATTTACAACCAGCAGCGCATATTTACTAAGGCGTTTAATGGAAAGGCTCAACACTACAAGATGTATATGGTCAAATTTGAAGAAGCTTTTGAAATTTGGCTCCCACTGCTACCGGATAGGACCATTTTTTGGATAGATCACCTACCCTGGTTAAAGTTAGACAAGAGCAAAGAACACACTTTATGTAAAAACCACATATAAGGCAAACATTTCTTCCTTTTTCATCATATCTTGATATACTGATTTGTAAAGACTTATATCACAACCTTTGTTATAACTATTACAACTCATTAAAACTGTATTATGTAATATATTTTGACTTCTGGTGTTGCATCTTTACAAAAAGAAGCTGGTCTGTGTCAAGTTTTACATGATCACTGTGAGATTCCAAAAGTTCATGATAAAAAAAAATGTGATTAAAAAAAGACATCTGTAATAATACTGCACATAGTTTAAGAGATCATCAAATTGCTTTATTCAAAAATATATTTTTCCATGTATTTTTTACACTTTCAGTTAAAATTAAGTAAATTGTTCAACTATAAAGAAACATTATCTTCTTAGATTTATTTGAGATTTCTCTTGCCTTGTGTTGTCTACAGAAACTATTTAAAAGTTCCAGACATTTCATCAAGCCTTACTTAAAGAATACAAGGATAATGAGAAGATTGTCAGAAATACAAAGATTAAAATCAGCCCCTGGGGACAGGAAATTTAACTGAAAACCATAATTTCTTTCAAAGTCCAGGCGATGCATCTTCAAAAGTCGTTTGGGGTAACATTCAATAATAGTATTAGATTATGCTCTTGAAATAATTATTTTCAAATTTCTATTGAAAAGATTTTGCAGGTAGGCTCATATTCAGTAAATCATTCATGAACAAGCTTCCAGAGTGGAGGAGATGCAGAAACAGTACTTAATTTTGATCTTCTAATTAAAAAGAAAATTTCTAATCAGTTCGTTTGCATCTCCTTAATAATTTTCAGTTTCTCTGAAAAGAACCAAATTTTAAAATTACTGCTCTCTGGAAAGAAATTTGAATTTTATCAAGCTTCCCTATAGAACAGGAATAATTATTCATTATTCCTACTTAAAAGTCAACCACCGCTTTGGATTTGCTAGGAGTATTTTATCGATTTTATCTTGGGATATGCCTCTAATTAGCATTTTAGGAACTATATTTTCAAAGATATGTGAATATCCATGACCTCCATATTTCATCAACCTGTTCTTGGTGTGCACATCATGAGCCATCAGAATTCTGTCTTCATAGCCTTCATCAATCAGTGTACGAATCCTGAAAAATTAAAAGCAAACTTGTCAGTGAAAGTTCTCATTCTGCAACAGCACAGAACCAACCAGGATTTACATTTCTTATATTACGTACTGCTGGACTCTATTATAGGAGAAAATACTTATTTTAAGTGCTCAGAAAACATACTCCTTATATTCATTTGAAATTAAAACACATGTTTATCGCATGAAAAAACCCTTCCTCTGAAAACATAACACCACACATCTCAAAATAGACAGGGAAAACTCCTTTGATTTGGCACATGGCTTTGCATTCCTAGTCCCATGAAGTTCACAGAGGAATTCAAGAGCTTCAGCATAATCATGCGTGGGGCACAGGTTTTATATACATGAGTAAGTAAAAACTTCCTACCTAAACTCCTTCTCAGCAGGTTACTTATTGCTGCTGTCACAAAGCTGATCCTATTACATTTGCTAATGACCAGACTGTGTGTGTGACAGGTCCTTTAAGAAGCCTGGCTCAACTGCACAAATACTTCCATATCTTCAGTTAAAATCCCCTTTAGCAAACCAGGTTAATAAAAACATGAAGTTGCCACCATCACGTTCCATATAGACAGTTATCATCCAAACACATTTCAAAGATGTTCATTAAGGAAGAATATAAATAAGACTGGCACAGCACAGTGCTAGCATGTGCCAGGAAATAAGAGTGAATATGGCAATCCAGCTGAACAGGCTTGGCAAAATGACAGGTCGGCTTGGAAAAAGAAATAATCACTCCCTTGTATCAGGACGGCTACAAGGCCTTCTGTTTCACGTTTCACTCAGGTAGCCTTAATCCCTTGATCAGCTAAATTTTTAGAATTTATTAGGTGGGTCTGAACATCTGTACTGCATGACTGTTAAGCTTTCCAATAAGCTTCAGTTTAGTTTGTCAGTATATTCCTGCATTGAAGTGGCAGAGGCAGACAGACCAGACCTGGAGAATACTTGTTCCTCATGTAGGCCTCTAATTCAGTCATTTGCCAGCACTGTGAAATTCTGATTCTTACCTTCCTCACTGCTTTGATCAACAAGAAAACAAATACTAGTTTTATAAGTAACTACACTGTGTCTGAAAGCCCTGTCAGTTTTTATTGCAATTAGTTATGAGGAAATACATGTAGCAGGATCTAATCAATATGGGCAGCAGGAAGAAGACACATAGGATAGAATTTGCTAAATTATCATCTTTCAGAAAAAAACAGCATAAATAGTGCCAAATAGTGCACAACACTATGTATACCACAGCATTACAACATCACAAGTATGTACTCCAGCATGAAATTCAGAGAGACTATAGAATAAAATTATAGAATATGATGAGTTGGAAGGGACCCATCAGGATCATTGAGTCCAACTCCTGGCCCTCTGCAGAACACTCCAAGAATCACACCATGTGCCTGAGAGCTAAACGCTTCTTGAACTCAGACAGGCTTGGTGCTGTGACCACTTCCCAGGGCAGCCTGTTCCAATTCTCAACAGAGAGTAAGAGCAATGGCACTGGGGGAACTAAGTTGTTTGCTGACCAAACATCATTTAGAATCATCTTCTTTCATATTTGGACTAATTTTTCGGGTTGGGGAGGCATATGGTCCTTTCCATTTCGTATTCATTGCTCCTTTTTCCTTGTTCTTGTAATTTTAGTTAGTACTTTCTTCTGACTCAAATTAAAACTGTCCCTGAACAAAAATCAGTGTTTTACTTGCATTAGCAGTAGATTGCAGCCAAACTGCTGAAGTACACAGATGGCAAAACTGTGTGGAGTAGGTACATTATGACTACAGAAGTTTATGTTTTGAACAGAAAAGACCTGAAGAGATTTTTCCCTTAAGTATTTTCATATAGAGATCAATTTGATTTCTACCTCTCTGGAGCTGTTTCACAAAACAAAACCCTAAGGAGACTGCCACTGCCATCTCAAGTCCGTTGTGGGTGCATCAATATCCATTTAAGGGCACTTCTAACTCAAATGTACATATTTACACCATACAGTGAGAAGACAAACTTTTCGCCACTTCTTCCTATGAACAGCCTGCTGCAAAAAATACTCAAATGCCAAGGAGTTTAGGGAGAGACATCAGAGGCTGAGCAAGTATCATGGAGGAATGAAAACTCTGCCACGGTTGAACAAGCACTTGTTAACCAAGGCATAGACCAGTTCTCTCTATGTATTCTGCAGTGTTTCTGTAGAAGCTGACCTGCCGTGGCACAGGAGAGGGGAGGAGGCACAGGAGAGGGAGCAACTTTATCCATTCTAAGTGTGAAAACTGCAGATTCCTTGCAACAGTTTAAAATACTGAGTGCCAGACTGAGAGCACTGTTCAGAGAGAGAAACTATTCCTAGTGTGAAAAGCAGCAGCAAATGCTTGGCAGTGAGTGGAAGAGTAACCACGGCACCTTCTTAGGAGGGAACAGTTTGAAAACAGAGATTAGTTTCAAGGTTCATCTGACAATGAGGGGGAGAGAAGCTATGTCTGAAATGTAAGTGGAAGCCAGAATCGACTTCATTAGTGATGAGAGATCATAAAATCTTTCTCATCAAGGAGAACTTAAGAACCATTTTTGATTCTGGAAGGTAAAAAGACACAGGCAGGATGGCACCTCGCCCCTCAGAAACCTGCCACTTCACTGCTCACAAACACTGTGGACAAACAGCACAGAAGGATCACACCTCCAGACGGAGTGGAAAGAGTGAGATGGTCATTCCCAGCTGATCCTACCTTCTCTCAGACAGTTTCTGCACAGAATGCACCTCTTTGGCAATACCTTGTGTCAGCACAGCACAACAGATTTGCTGTGCATCTGAGCTGAGACCGCAGGTGCTGATGAGAAGCAGGGAAGAGGTATCCTGCCAGTGAGGCCAATATTTTCACATTGTGAGACAGTGTGAGGAGCATGAGAGCTCTGAGGAGACAGGAATCGCATCCTTCAAAAGAGAGAAAGGGCAAAAGGAAAGGGGGTAGAAAGGTGACAAAGTGCTTGGAAGAAAAAAGGGACCTTTTCAGGAGAGAAGCACAAAATCAAATCCACCCAAAACAACCAGCAAGTTTTGCTGGGTTAGCACACTACTGAGGAGATGTAACAGGATCAGATGATGCTTAGTAGGTTTCCAATGCTATGTTTCAAATAAAAGCCAAATCCTAACATAAATCCAGTATCTCCAGCCTTTTTTTTAAAAACAGACTGTATAAATGCGGTAAATTATAAAATTCAACCAGATCAGCATGGAATTAGGACGGAGAATGAAGTTAAAAAAGCTTTTGATGTTCTTCTCAAGTAACTTTGTACAACACTATGATTCTGCATCTTCCTTTGCAAATAGAAGAAATGACACGTACTGCTCTAAGAGTGTGACTGCGGCAGGGGGAAATAGCATTATTTTAGTATGAGAGAAGACAATTTTGAACAGCAAGCAGAATCACCATGCGATGGTCTTAAAGCAAGTACCAATAACATGTTTTAGTCAGTGGCCATGCTATAGCTTAAACTGCATGGGAGCAGATACCTTGCAATTCTTTCATTGTCGTTCGGCATGTCAATATCGGGATGGAACTGGTAGTGAAGAAATTCTGTACCAAATAGATCATACTCTAAATAGCATCCAAGTTTAGCAAATTCCAGAAGTTTCTTTTTATCAAATATGGTCCTGCAGAACATACATAACACAGAGTCAGCACTGTAAAACAGGAATAAAATATCTCATGGCATGAGGACAGGAATTTTGCGACCTCCTACTTGCAAGGAAAAAAAACAATATTCCAAGATTTAATTCACCCTTTTGAAAAACAGGACTCTTGTTTGACACATGCAACTTAAGCTGATACACAGCATTGCCTTTCTCACATTCATTTGGGATTTCATGCATTAAAAAAAAAGAAACAACACAAAAAAACCCCAACTCTTTCCCCATGAAATAATGAAAACATCTAATGATAATCTTTAAATGGAAACAGGAAAGTTACTTACTTTTGATATCATTAACCCTCTCAACAGACAACCTAACCAGGAAAGACATTTAAGGAGGAGGTTAATTCATAGTGACACTTAAAAAAAGAGAAGGACAATGGCTTACTTAGACAAGGCAGATTTACTTTCCCAGAAGAGTTACAGGAGACAGCTCCATCCAGGGCTTGTTTCATCCATCACACACCCGTAATACACAACTTTGTCTTTCGTTTCTATTCTGTACAGTGATGTTTCTAGATTGCCATTAGAACAGCAATATATCATTGTTTGCACTGGGATCTGGCCAGAGCGCCTTAAGGAAATGCTCTCACCAAAATATATAATGGTACTGTGTGTACCTGGGACATGGGCTTTACAGCAGATTTGAAAACTGAAGGAACAAATCTTCCAACACATATCACTCATTTGGAAAAGGACAGCAACAGAAATAAGAGCTCTCTGGAATATTCTGAATTTCCTTTGAACCATTTTTACCAAGTGTATAAGCTGTCCAAAGGAAAACAAAAACATTCAAATGATACAATTTAATCTTTATAGCCACAACACAATTTTTTTCATCTAATTAAAAACCAAGTTTCCACAAGAGCATCACAGTTAACCAAAAGGGCAGTAGCTCAATTTTTTTTTTTTTATTATTGCAGATACTGATGTCACAAAGCAGTTTTACCTTTTACAATTACATCACAGTCTGTTGCTATGGAAATGACTGATGTCACACTTTCAATATTATGACTTAACAACGGGACCAAGTAGGAGGAACAGATGGGTTGAGAGAGACAAACCCTTGTTCAAACAAGCCTGCCATCAGCAGGAGTCTAAGACTTGCCAACTGTAATTAATAAAAAATGTTATTTTAAAATAAATGTTACAGTTTACAGAGACTGAACATTTATTACCAAATGAGTTTTTCAAGTGCAGAGCAAGAGAACAGGTTATTTTAGATCCAGCTCTGCTTGGTTCATGGGCAGACAGTCGCCAAGAATATTCAATCCTGGTGCACATAGCAAAAAAACCCAACAATATATTTCAAAATCACAGCCCAACAATTTCTTTTTAAGACTATTGTTAGTGTCATGCTTCCGGTGCTCTGTCCCAACGAAGAGCTGGAGAGCTTAATTTTATCAGCCACTGGGTCACATTGTGAGCCATGGGGATGCAGCAACAGCAGCAGTGCCCAGCTCAGATTGCAGATTTCTGTGCTGGAATTGGATGTTTGGGCAACGCTGTACCTGAGCTGCCCTGAGCTCATAGAAAAGGACCATCCTGTAGTTTGGGCCTCGTCTGTAAATCCTCATGGGGACAGCCACCAAACCATTATGAAGCCCATATCAGAGCAGTTGCTGTGAGCCCTCTAACAAAAGCTAAAAGTGAATGAATGTTGATCTCTACCAAGATACCTTTTTAACCTTAACCCCTAACAAATGGCCAAAGCCAAGGCTAAATAGTTTTGCTTCCCAGCCTTTAACTGCACCATATGGACACATATTCCGCTGTGGACACTTGCTACCTTTTGTTCTAGGATGCTAAGTTGCAAAACAACAAAAACACGGTAGCCAGCATTTTAGTTTTATTATTTCATTGTAAATCGACTTGCTAACTACCATTCTGTCTGTGTCAAACGCAGACAAGAAACATGGAGCTATGTACAAATTTATCTCACATTTAAAGGACTGGGATGCTCCCACGTGGATTTTTCTCACTGGAAGAGACTTAAAATGTTAAATGCACATTGCAAAGCCAAACTTCACAGTAGTTTATCTTATAGCAAGTGCCAACCCAAATGTGTGAAAGTAATGATAGAAAGAGAAATAAGGAAATGTCATATTGTGCATCAGTGGCTGTAAGTGAAACTGCACCACTGTCTTGACTATTTTCCTGCTTATACTGCTTGACTTCCACCGATAAATTACTTAATTCTTAAAATACTTAATTCAACAATTTACAACAATGTATAAAGGCAAAAAACCACAACTGTATATTTATGTATTAACAAAATGGCTATATAACCACTGGCTGTTTAACACCAATCGAAAAATAAATCTGATTACTTCCCAGTTCTCTTTCATTAGAAGATTTAAGTGATCAGTTTTTCTTTAAAAACGGGAGGAAAATACAGCAACAGATACAATGGAATGCAGGTCAGTACATAAAGGACATTCGTATCATTTATAATAAATGAATAGAATTTCATGGCACTGGATTTTATCCTCCTAAAATCCCCAAGTAAAAAAAAGGGTTTTGCATACAAAACACCTGTAGCTCAACTGCTACCTCTTAGAGCCTACAACCATCAGAAATTTGGAGCACAGTGCTGTTGCCTATACCGCACTCACATTGAGGGCAAACAATTCAATTGCTGAGAATCATATGACCACAAACAGTCTCCATTATTCAGCAACTGGCCAGACTGATCAATGTTTGGACATATGCCAGCTCACTATGAGCAACACAAGGTCATACAAAACTGATCTGGTAATAGAGGCTGTATTTCTAAGCTGGAGATAAAAAAGTAACCCAGTTTCTCTCCATGCCCGATGTGGAGCTCCTGGGTTTTGTTCTCAAGAAAGCTGTAAGTTAGCTACCCAGGCTTCGCTACGAGCTATCCAAAACCCACCTTTTTTTTTTTAAGTGATATTTCTTTTGGTTGGAAGCAGAACATTAAAAATCTGCCTTCTGCTTTGATCCAGAACACAGCAAAATTAAGTTTTCCATTAGCTTCTGTGAGATTTTGGTAAGGCCCTTAAGAGCGATCCAGTCTTCAAAAACGCTGGAAGCCTAGCAACTTGCCACCCAATTTGGTGAGAGCTGCTCAGTGTCCAACGCTTTGTAAATACAGGGATTTGTGCAGGGATACAAATTAATGGAATTCCTACATTTAAAATGCAGTTACAGTTATTCCTAATCTCTTTCCGACGTTTTTTAAGGGAGTATTTAAAATACCAAAGTCATCAATGGAAATCTAAAAGCTGATCCTGACTGAAGTGCTGGAGGCCAACCAAGCTCTATAAAAGCACTTGTTTTTAAGACAGCAAAACAGAAGATAATACTTAATGTCAACTATTTCCAGCATAGGTCCACAAACCCCAGTGAGTTGTGGCAACACTGCTGGATGGACAGTAGAATAGTCTGCTTACCTGTCCAGGTGAGACATGACTGTCTTTGAAGCATCAGCCCCAGCTTCCTGCAGAATGCGGATAATCTGGAAAGGTGAGCCGCTGTTCCTGCCAGGATGGATGATAACAGGGCACCCAAGCTGTGACTGAGCCTCTGCTGTTGCCTGGAGCACACGGTGTTCACTCTGAGTCAAAGGCCAGGAACAACCTATTTCTCCCACCACACCACACTTGATGTTAGTCCCATCTGCTCCTTTGAGTATCTCATCAACAATAATGTTTGTCAGCTAGAGAATAGAAAAGGGAGATCTTTGGTTATTAATACTATTTGTGTTAAATAGCATCAAATTTGGCCTATGGACACTGTGCCTGTTATGCTCCCAAGGTCTTTCTGAACTTATTGAATTAACAGCTGGGTGTGTGAAAACACTGTAGTTAAAATCTGGTTTCTGTCAACTAATGTTATGCCAGCCATTCACTAAGACCAAAATAAAGAGAGAAGCAAATTAATTTAACAGTATCTGTTCGCACATTTGCCCAGGTTTGCCAAGAATGTTGGTCTACATATAATTTGTACTCTGATGTAGCCTGAGATAAAGTTTTCTTTTTTAAAAAAAATTTAGTTAATTCCAAAACCTGTGCCTTACACTCCTGAATTGGCTCCAGACACAGTTCAATGTAATTTCTTGCAAAATAAGGGCTTGGAAAATAAGGAAACCTTGTTATTCAGACAGGGAAGGGAGAAACTCTGGTAAAGATTCCAAAGAGACAAATTTAAGGCAAATCCTTCTTATGGGAATGTGGATGTAAAACAACAGGAGCTCTGCTGACTTCAGGACCACAAAAACAAAGTTTATCTGACAAATTTACATGGTCAAAATGAGTTGGCTTTTAAAATATTCTTAGGCAAAAATAGACATCAGAATCTCTTAATAAAAGCAGATGGTTATAAAAGCTTTAGTTTTTCTTTTCCAGAATAGGCCACACATCTTAAGCACACATTCAGAGCTGAGCACAAAATGGCTCTGATGGTGACCTGCCTTCTGGACTGGATTAAGTGCTCAGTACAGGACATCTGTGGGTCTCCATCAATCCACCAAGTACAGAAGGGAAACCTTTGCCTCAAGAAAACTATTTTTATCAAATTTCAAGTGATGGAAGAACAATTAGGAAAAGCAGGACTGTTGTGCACAGGTTGGGCCAGCTAGGGTCCGGTTGTGTTGGCAGCACTGCTCAAGTTTGGACCACTGATTTTTAAAATGAATTTAACTCATTTGTGAACTGTGACAGATTTTTAAAAATTTTCTCATCTCTGTTCATCCACATTCACAGCCTCCTGCCTTGGAGAGTTCTGTTCCCTCTTCTCCCCATCATCACATTTTCTTAATAAAAGATGAATGAATATTTATTATTATAGGAATATCTGGGGACCTCAGTTATTATTAACACTTTGTCTTGGACACCATACAACCAACCTGATGTAGACTCCCCTGAAAAGCCTAAACAAATAACAGAGAGAAGAGATATAACACACAGCCTGAGCAGACCAATGATTTACAACTGTCCTATAAATATTGCAATTATTTATGCTTTTTACAAAAACGGGAAATGATTAGCCAGAAAAAAAGACAAGAGAGCTAGCAAGGATATACTCCTTCCTTAAAAATAGTAAAAAACCCCAGGATAATCGGTGATGTACCAGATGTCCACACATGAAATACTTTATTTTCCTTTTACTGTTGCATTATAACAAATCCCTCAGAGAAAATGGAGCTTAAGAACTGGAAATGCTGACAGATAACCCCAGCACATGCAAGTAGTGCTGCTCCAGCTATATTGTTGCCAAATACCTCCGAAATCATAGGGAATAATAGAATCCTCTAATACTGTCTTTTTAGTGTTAGAAAGCAAGGCATTTCTTTATTTGCAGTGCTGGGTGTCTATGTGGCCAACAAAAATCCTGTCTCCATACAGACACTAATACAGCACTTTTCCACCTATTTATACATTTTTAACAAAGAAATTAATGTCTGTTGGTTCTAAATTACATAATTCCTTTTCATTAACTAGTATTCTATCCACTATTGGTTATTAATCTCTTGTTGCTTATGTTAATTAGTTGACACTTTTAGTCTTTTTAGTATCTTTTTCCTCTGGTAGGGATTTTCCAACACAGATACTGAGCCTTTGTCAGTCTTCTTAGTTATCTGCTGGTTTCTGCAAAAGGTCCTTGTTTCCAGATGTCCAGCTACAACAATACATCTTTCTCTCACGGGCTTTGTTCATCAAAGGATATCAAGGTTAACTTTAAGAAAGCTTAGTTTTAGTACTTTTTCCAAGCCATGTTCTCGCAAAAGTTGCTTATGAAAACCTTTTGTTATATGCTGGTTAAAAGTGATTTAAGGTCTAATACACAACCTATATTTAATTAAGACAACTAATTAAAAGGTTAATTAGGACCATTAAAAAAAATCAGAAAAGTTATATCATTTCCAACAATATCACACAAGCAGTAATGCTGTTCCCAAGTTTTTCACATTAAGAACATCTGTATTTCATCTATTTTGCTGGAATTTCTCTCCAGCTTTGGCTTACCAGAGATAATTCATAGGAGAGGGACACTCAAGCAATGGTTAAGACTTACCTGCTCCACTGTCATGGCCTGTGTTTGAGAAGAATGAGTGGAATCTACATAAAAACCAGCACCAGCAATAATATGAACCCCAGTTTCTTCAGCAAGTTTCTTCAAAGTATTCATATCCCGGCCAATTCCTGTAGTTGTGTTTTCCACAATTGTCCCACCACCTGCTGCTTTAAAATGCAACAGCTCCTCCTTCACAGCATCTGTTTCTTGATACAAAAGAAGATTTTCTTTATGGCTGTAGGGATTTTGCTTAATCCAAAACAAGTTCTTCATCTCAATGGGCCCATCAGACAAAGGCTCTTGGCCTGGAGAAGGTGGACAAAAACAGCTGCTGTAGTTCATAGTCAAGTGTTCGTGAGTCAATGTATAGCCAAGGCAGTCTGGCTCCACAAGGCCCAAGACAGTCTGCACTTTCCCTCTCAAGGACGGCATTTTTCTTCAACAAAAGGTAAAAAAAAAAATCAGATCCTAAAAGAGCCTGAGAAGGAAAAAGAGAGGAAACAAAAACATTTCAGAAAACCTTTCTCAGGCAATTTCTGAATTCCCTTCTCTCTCACACACACATACCTACACGCTGCATGTATTCACTGGGACGTTTTCAAACACTGTCTGCAGCAGAGTGGTCAGGATGAAAACCAAGGCATTGATTTTACCCAACTGCACTTGTGCTGGTACTCCAGCAACATAAACACATCGCATTCCATTACATAGAAATCATCATCATTTACTGTGCTGCGGTCAGTATCACATTAAGACAAATGTTTCCTATTTAGTAACAACTACTGTACGTTCATTTAGGATTCATTGCTCCTCAGCAGCTGGCAATTCTTCTCAGCTTGAGCCACCAGATGAACACTCTTGGCACCAAGGCTGAATATTTCTTACTGGTATGTTCAGTTTATTTATCTCTGTCCTCCAAGACTCACTGTCCCCCTCAGATATCAAGGAAGCTGTGTTTGGGCACCTTGTCTGCCCCTCTGTATGCAGAATGCAGGGATAGGGGTGATCATCTGCTCCTCTGGCTTCAGCAGGGCTCAGGTTCTACAGCTGCCTTGTCCAGAACAACTCCTCTAAAGCTGACAACAGTTGCTGAAGATGTAGAGTTGCCCCCAACTTCTCAGTAGAGAAGCCAAAGTGCTTCACTGGCCAAATATTTTATCATTTAAGTACAGGCCTTAATCTAACACTTAACTTATACAGCTCAGCATCTCAGACACTTTTTTATTCATCTCTAACATGAATGAAACAATGATATTTCTCAAAACTTCAAATGAGTAGTGGCAAAGACAAACACTGAGGCTACTGTCTGCAGTCGGTTCATGTCAAAGGACCTGTGCCAGTTTGGCCTGACTCACTGCAGGTTAGAATTATCTGCAGCTCTCCCCATTGGGATTTTGTTAGGGTTTTTTTGTCTTTTGGGAGTGGGAATTCATGTTAGATCTTCCTGATGCTAGTCACAAAGGCTTGAGGATATATAGTTAAAATCCCTAGTCAACCAAAATCATCAGTTATGAAACAAAATACATGTTTAATCATGTCCAGAGGAAAGGACTAACTAGAGCATGCATTATTGATTAAAGAGAGAGGTCTTTCCCATTCCTGTCTCCCTTTTAGTGAATAATGTCATAAACACGGGTTTGTTACTGGTAAAGCCCTCAGAGGACATTTTCCTTTTAACTGTTAAAGTTAATCCACCAGGATGACAGAAAAACTGAAACCTGAAGGGCACTGAACTCTACATATCAAAGGGCACAGGAACATCAAGACCTCTTTGGGGGTACTTTGATCTCACGAGAAGCAGTCACTGTCAGAGCACCAATGCACAAAAGTGACCCAGCCCCTGGAAAAGGCAGCTATTGCCTGTGCCTAGTGAAGTCTGTAGTGCTGGCAGTTACTGTAATATGAAAACTTGGCCATCCATAAGAAAGAGAAGCGACTGACTGACTATGCTTACTTGCCTTGTGTAAAAGCAGACTTACTTATGAAGAACTGTTCTTTTAGGAATTTCATTTCTAAGCTACTGTGTTAACTTGTTTGGGAAGGCAGAAGAATAATTACTCGCATAGAACAGACTGATGGCTGATTAATATAATGATTTGGGGTTTTTTGCCAATAAGAAGGGCAAGATTTCAGAAAATATTATTTTTGAGCAAATAATTAAAAGCAAAATACCTGTCTTAGTCAGAAACTGCTGCTCACTGCAATTCAATTAAGCTGTCCAACCCAGTCATTAATTCCATCCTTGAACAAGCCTCGTGCTATACAGAGCAACCTACTATTCTGGAGAAAGTTCAGTGATCTGAGTCATTCTTATATGCACAGCAAAGTGAATGACAATTCTAAGCATTACTTTTGCTTTTTTTTCCTTTTTTTTTTTTTTTTAATGTTAAATATCTACACTCTAGCATTCAGTAAAACCCTGACAGCATAAAGAGTGATAACTACTCTCTGCATCAGAGACACACTTTTCTTTCCCCATGTTCACTGAGAATTTTCCAATCAAATTAGTAAGTTAGCAAAACAAACCTATATATAAATTTTTCATACAATTAAATACACTAGTATTTTACTTCTTTTGATAAAGCTTGCACAAATCAACAATAGTCTGTTTCCTTAACAATTTTCCACTTCAGATGCTTAGTTATTTAATAGTGCAGTTTCTCAAACAGGTCACTCTAACTGAATGTGAATTTTTGCTCACTTTCAGATTACCACTTTGATGAAAAGTTGACTTTCAGTATTTGTTCCCACTAATTCCTTTCTGACACAGTTAATTTAGACTACCCTCAAATGATCTGGTTTGCCCATTGTGAAGACCTGTGGCTGCACATGTGAGATCTTCTTATAGCCTGAGGCTGTTGTCTTCTGATTTATAACTGCAAGGAACATATAAAATTACCAGTTCCAGTGTCAGGTTTCTCTTATAGACACCAACCTGTTGATTTTCAGACTCTAGATTTCTCATTACAGCTCATATACAGAATTTACAGAACCTTTTGATTGAGGCAAAGGATTTTTATAAACTTAAGAAGCATCACAGAAATGGAAACTGACACAAACAGCATTTAAAGTAGGTCTAATTTTATCTGCATGAAAATTATGATTAATATTAATGCCTGTGCCTGCTTACTAACACAGTTTTAGAAACCCATTGCTTTTAATAAAAGAATTATAAAAAAATAAAGACAGTCAACAACCTGTGACTGGAATAATTTTTTAAACTACTGTCTTGATATCTTCCCTACTTTCATTTACACAGACAGTCTACCCTGATTATGCAATAATGATACATTATTCCTAATAAGATTCACTTAGTGGAATCAGAATTTGAGTGTTTTTAAAACAGATTTTAGGTGCAAATAGTTTGTACAAGGAGTAAGGATTGCTGCTTAGTTTAAGTATATACATGTTACTACAAAAATCAGTGTTCTAGTGCTTTACTAACAACTTGCATGCCACGTTTTCCACAGAACTTTCTTCTGAAAAAGTTTCTTCTTTCATATACCAAGGACTGAATTCATATCACCTCATTTAGACATCTAAATTGATGTATGTCTTTTACAGAACAATCATCTAGACCATTTTCATAGTGGAGATAGAAAGACATATTCACAGGCAACTCATCCAGGCTATTTTGAGTGTTTGTAATAGGACAGGACAAGTTACTTTTTGTAATACTATCCTCCTTCCATGGACTAAGGAGGGAGCCAAGAAGCAATCCTGGACAAGACAAGTATATTTTAGATGGTACTTCATAGGACATGTGAACTATATTTCCTCAATCTAAATCCAGTCTGAGGTGAGAGGGAAAGGTGCTGATTCCTATGATAGAAGATAAACAGGTAGGCTCATATATGGAAATAATAGATACGTTGGTGTTGAAAATCACTAATTTATGTGGTGGTATCACCAAGGTGCTCCTGCATAGACCAAGGTTTCTCTGCTCCTGATGCTCTATAAAGAAAGAAATAAATATTTCCTGAAAATTACATATTCAGATAAAAATAAAATGAGAACTGCTTAACGATATAACCAAAACTTGAACTTTTTCTCAACGGTCTTGAAACAATACCTGAACATTCTTGTGATAAACTCTGGACCAATCTTTACAAACACCAATTGTACGGTACATAAAATACAACTGTCACCATTAATTATTAAATATTGGTGAAGTAAACATTTTTCCTAGAGGTATTGTTAAGAGAAAAGAGACTTGCTGCTAAAAAGGTCATGGTACTGCATTCCTGAGTCTGGCAAAAACTCCACTGAGTTCAATAGATGTTTTGCCTGAATACTGATGACAAGATTTGTGCTTCCGCTTTTCCCATCTGAAACTTGCGCTTCAGTCATTGTGCCATTGTAATGGTTTTGTAATGGGAAGTCTCCTTGGGTTTGGATTAGTTGCTTCCTACAGTAATCTCATATTGCTGAAACATTATAATCGCATAAACACAGCTTCCACATGCTAATGCCGCATTTGTTTTGATTTGGTAAGCACATTTTAATGGCATTAGCACAGATTCTCTGTAGACTGGTATGGGAATCATTTTATTGCCGTTACATTACAATGTGAGATCACAGCAACACTAAATCCAGACTGCTGTGACACAAAATTTACAAAAAAAAAAAAAAAAAAAAAAAAAAAAAAAAAAAAAAAAAAAAAAAAAAAAAAAAAAAAAGGCAAAAAGAATGGCTCAATAGGTATTTGTTGTATCCAAAAAAAGTTAAATACTGCTGCCATTTGGAAACAAGCGCTGCCCTGGCTGCATCAAGAGCATTTTAAGTGGGTCTTTCCATAACAACAACGCAGTCCTGGGAAATGTGACATAGTGCAGGTTCACTACATATTTACAGATGGAGGAAATGTTCTGAGCATTCAGTTCTACTTTGAGCAACCCCTACAGAGCATGGAAAAGCCACAAATTAGAAATATATGACACATCTGCAGGTAATGCCATTAGCTGGTCTGTGCTGCATTACCTCACTGTTTCCCAAATGTAAACATTTTGCAACAAGGGAAAAAGTTAGCAAGACAAAGGAAGAGGAGGGGCAGAGCATAAGAGAACACATGTAGGTGATGTCAGGAAGAATTTAAAAAAAATTAATGTCTTTCTCCCCCTCTATTTCTGCCAACCCTGCAGAGGTTTACAGGGTGGAAGGAACTCAATACTGCCAGCACGGTTCTTCCTCTTCCCCAACAGACAAGCAAGCTTTCTAACTTCTTCAACAGATGGGTGACAGATCTACTTTACCTTCTTAAAAAATGTATTCACAAGTGCTGATTACAGGACAAACATGCCCGAAACCTTCTCTCATACAGAGGTTTCAATAAGCATGTTTTTTTTTGTTCATGCACAGCATCAGGGAAGTGCAGCTACAGGGGCTGTGGAGCAGAGCAGAGCTCACCACAACTGGCTGGGTGAGAGCAGCAGTAGGACTGAACTTGCACGTGCTCCAGGACAGACACAGGCTCATCTGCCATTTAGCCCAGCAATTACCTTTGTCAGTCCCTGCAAAGGTGTCCAACAGCCTGTGACGCTGCATTCCTTCACAGGCGCTCGCACGTGTTACATGAGACAACAGTGTATCTTATGCTGCTTTGGGGTTATTTTGTCCAAGAAACAGAATTTGAAAGTGGGGTAAAAGTACTGACAAAATGCAGATTGCTGGGCAAACTTCTGTCCCTTCTGCAGAAATGGCAGATATGCTGCTCTGAAGGTGACTGGTTATTCTCATTAAAGTCTTAAATGTTCTTCCCCATCTTCAGAATTGCCACTGGTCAGAAGTGACATCGGTCTTTTTCCTCTCCCAAAATGGTACTATGAGATTATCATGATGTCCTGAACTTCAAGCTAACTCAGAAAACTGAGCCAAGGAAAATAATCTTACCTATTCAGAAGCAGTGGTTTTTTTTTTTTTTAACTACCTTCATACCCTGTTAATTAAAAAAAACGCATCATGACAGCTTTTCATAGTATGGCCCGTTGCCTAGTGCAGAAGTGTACTAAGGAGACAAGGGCACACTAGTACTAACACAGGCATCAACAGTGAGGCAAGGCTTTGAGTCCTAAGGAACAGTGTCACATGGGAGAACTTTCATGCCTTAAATAAAGCTCTTATCAGAGAGGAAGGGAACACTTACAGTGCCTCTCCTCCTCACAAACTCCTGTCTAACCCCATAGGACTATACGTTGCAGCTCTTCCCTTAGTGGGGCACCTGCACTTTCCCACCTTTGGGTGACTCTATCTTCATGCAGTGAGTAAGAACCTCATCATTTTGGATACGTGTAATCTCTCAGCTGGGTAGAAACTGGCAAAGAGATTCAATGCCTAGAGACCTGCTGGTGCAAATATTTGAAAAGCATCATCTACCCCTACCTTGCCACATTTTTTCACAAAACACACTCAGAGTAGTGGGTTAACACTATGGCCTTCAACAACCTATCTCTAGTCCCCAAACCATTCAAAAACCTGTATTTCCTTAAGAAGCAAGCGAAAAGATATGCTAAATATTGTTTTTCACTGGATTTTCCGTATATGCTTTGAGCAATCAAAAAACCTTTACACTATGGAAGTGAGAAGGAATACATAAAAAGTTACTGTATGTGCTATGAAAAAAAACTAGGAGAGCTTTAGCCAAGCCTTATATAATCCTACAGTGATAAAAGGAAGTCCCAGCAAAATATGCAGGTACACACACTGCAGCGTTTACACTGCTTGAGTTACATTACATGTTTCACAGTCTAAAAGCAAAGTCACTTTAATTTTAAGAGAAATTTAAACACTAGTACACATATGGGAAAGGCCAATATATTGATCCCCTGCTCTCAGAACCTCCAAAAGGACTCTCTAAGGTGAGAATTGGGTAAGTGAGAAGTAAAGATTTTAAATGTTCACCTGAAAGGTACGTGAAAATTCTTACTAAGTATTCCCTTCGTGGCTCAGTTAGTAGCAGACAGACAGACCTTCCAGCTTCACCTGGTCTGAGGATCACGTACAAAAAACAGATTGCTTCCTTACATTTGAACTGCCACACCAGAACAAGCGCAGCCTCTCATACTGGCCTCACAGTATGGAGGCCAAACCTTTGGATCAAAGCAAGCACGTGTGCTCAGCATATGACCATGTATGCATGCCAACAGTGATTTGCCCCAAGACACTTTGTACTATGCACAATTTTTCAATTTGGTTAAAGTTTAGCTGTTGTGACTTGAATAGTCAGACTTCTATTTTACCTTATTTCTGTGCAGATAACAGTCTCAAAATCTAGGCTTCTTTGAGCAAAGTCACATTGAAGTTTCTCTTCCTCAGAGAGACCAGCATACCCATAAGTGTTTTTTCATTAACATCTCCTTTAGAAGAACTTCAGGGGATTTTACATTTTGGGCAGCTTCCAAAATTACTCCTGATAAAAGGTCAGATAAAAATTCTGCTCCAGGGTCAAACATTACATTAATTATATTTTACATGCACACATAGAGTTTTTAGGCCAAAAATCAGAACTGAAGTCACATTATGCTATATGCAAATATGGGCTATGTCCTGCATGTTGATATATACATTTGTATTCTTAAGACTAAATGGAACCATATTTGCTTCTCATCAGTTCTGGGCTACAAGTACATATTCTCTTTCCTGCTAGGACAACAAGAAGTAGGAAAGAAAGTCTTTGTTTTTCAGAAATGGATATCCAGTCTTCATTCCCTCTGAATTCCAGATTTGAAACCAGCATACATCTAACATTCTCATTGACTTTTGTTGGTTTTCTCTCTACTTCAGGTCACATACACAGATTTTCACATGAGCTTAAACATTTCAGTAAGCATGTTGGGCGGAGCATTATCACTCACTTGTACAGCCCTATCACCAAGAGCCACATAAAATCACTCCATGATCTTCACATGCAGAAATAAGGAGAAACGGGATTGAGGTCTAAGACAGCAGAGAACAGATATCACCCTTCTCTCCACACAAATCTCTAAGCAATGGATGACTGATGTGCATTACTACCTCCTGAACCAGACTGGACATTACTAGCTAGCAAAATTCATATGAATGAACCTTAAGGTCAGCTTTCCCACAGAACATACCAGTCACTGATCCACTGAGACCTGTGAAGGTGGAAAAGAGCATGGAGATTGAATTTAGTGCTTCACTCAATATCGCAGACTGCAGTAACTGAGATAAGCAGGGACTTTCAGAAAACCACCTTCTTTACCACCGAGTGACAAGCTTAGATGCACAGAACTAAATTCAACGTCCCACTACTGCAAATACCTACATCACAAAACTTGCAACCAATCTGAAGACCTACTGGAAAAAAAACACCCTCAGAAAAGCCTCAGAGTTTCTACTGTGACTGTTCTCTATGTCTGCATCAGGAAATGGAAGGTAAACACCTTTCTCAAGGTCCACTTCTGCTCTAACGAGAAACTAGCCCACAGAAGAAAAGTTAATGTGAGTCAAGGGAAAACTTAAAGGTGATGGCTGTAACTTAATGAGTATCTTTTAACTTGGAGACTGCCTTTACAGAGTCTGCATGTTTTGTCAGAAGTCAAAGTCAACAACCTCTTGCTTATACAACTCTTGTTGATTTTAAGTTCTTACCCCCATTTGGATAGAGCAGTGGAATAGCAGGAACAACCAACACACACAAGCTGACAAGACTGTCAGGTCTCCTGCATATCCTTTTTTTCATTTCCAGGTATTGCTGAATCTTCAGTTACCAAGAACTGGACACAGAACCCTGCCACTGTTTTGCCTCTTTGTATCACAGAATGTGGTATCTAAGTATTTCTGCAATGATACAAACTCATTACTTTTGTTGTGGAACCTATGCTCTGTTTTTTTAAAAAATCCTTGCTACCCAGTCTAAAGTGAATAACCCAGAACAAAGTCCTGCAATGAGGTTTACAAATCATCAGAGTCCAAGCATTAAAAAAACAGTTGAACATTTCCAGACCCATCTGAAAATGACCTAACTGCCAGAAGGTACACAAATCACAGCAAGGAAAGGATTTAAATTCCTTTCAATGGGTAAATAATCCTCACTGCAGTGACAAGGCTAAGACAACTGTAGGATAAGATGTAAGATGCTGAAAGAGCAGAAAAACGGAGAGTAGCTCAGCAGGTAACATACCATTCTTCTTTGGTCCCCCCTCCTCCACAGAAATTAGTTCAGGAAAAACCCTGTGGCTTTGGCTTGACAAAACTAGGGCTTCAGAGTGTCTTTGAGAAGAGTGATTCTACATGTTTCTGACATCCAAGTTAAAAACTGTGATTTACTTAAAGCTGTCATATAAGGGATGATGGTGGTTGCCTTTCTTCTTAGTTCCATCTTATCCAAGTAGTTAAATAATTGTAAAAAATATCCAGCTGTTGCTAGGATAAAATGCTTTTCTTGGATTATTACCCACATACATATTATTATCAGACCAAAGACATGGGCACTGCTTAGAAAATTCTGAGGAAGCTTTTTAATTTGTGACCAGAAAATTACATTAAAGCAGAAAACCTACCCTACCAATTTTGAGAAGATGTAACCTAGAACTAGGGAGATGGGACACTCCCTTCTCTTTCCAATATAGCTGGCAATCCAGTTATCCAGAAAGACAGAAAATGTAAAAAAGTTCAAAACTGTTCTGAACCAAACTAGGGACTTGAAACTTAGGTTTCCACAGTTTAGACAGATCTCGAATTCTCCCCCTACCAGACAGTTGGCCAGTCTGATGAAAGTAAAAGTTTCACTGTTTTCATGAACCTTAAGAAGTCTTGGTTTCAGCTTACTAAAAAATGAACTTCTTCAGTATTTCAAGTTTTGAAAGGTGGGAAAAACATTTTAGATCTACATCAAGTGAAATAAGGAACAAAATTCACAGAATGTTCAGAGAAATAGTCCTTTAATAAACACAGAACTCGCTGGTGCCATATGCTTCACCATATACTGATTTTTATGTGTGAGAAGCAAGCTGATGGCTCCCTAACCACAGAGGGAAGCAGTGACACTTGTTCCTGTTCCACCATGCATTAATTTAATAAGTTAGAACTGGTCACCTACATAAAATATAATTAAGCATCTGAATGCCATTATTGCCATTTTTGATTACAACTACAAAAATTATTGTGACGATGGTGACATGATGGCAAATATTACGTCTGTTAAATTCCAAACCACGAGAGGCATTCATAATAATAAATGACATTTGTGTAGTCTTTCATAAAACAATCCCAAAATACCTGACAAAATGATACAAAACTACCTATTAGAAGCATCACTTCACCCATCACTGACACAGCCTCCAGCAGAAAGAAGGCAACAGCCTTTAAACACTACAGAACATATTACGACAGAGAATGTTGAATAATGTATTCAACACAAAGCAGAAGGGAATTCCAGACAAGTAAAACAAAATTTCCCAAGTGCAGGTGACCTCTGGCTAAAAATTTGTTTCGTTCAACAGCTATCACAAGCCTCTAGCATACAGAAGATAGCACAGATACAACAGACACACCTAAAAAGAATAATTATGCTTACAAGTATGTTAGAGATCATATATACATTCAAATACTTGCTAGGCTCATCTGAGTTCCTCACCAACAGGACTTGTATGCTTCAGCTTGAGGCCAAATTCATCACAATACAAGACCTGCTGCAGAGGGGATGCCAAACACACGAGGTGACTGCCCAGCAGTGGCTTGGCTACAGTACTGAAGCAGACTTGGCAGGGGGACCTAAACCTCCCTCGCTCAGAACCTGCACTCCCCTCTGCGCTCACCAAATCTGTGCAAGAGGAGGAGAGAGCAGAGTCTGCCACAGCTGAGTCTTGTAAAGGGCAGCGAGCCCCAGGCCACAGAGAACATGCATAGTGTGCGAATCCTAACAAGGCTCACAGGCAAGTCTGGAGCTTTGCCGTTGAGCCTTGTCAAGCTTAAGCAACTCTGGAAGCATCATGCACAGGGATACGGGTGCTTCCAGATGGAGAGTCAGCTGAAGGCAGGCTCTGAAGGTCCCAGTTTTGGATTGAGGCATTTGTTCCTTCCCAGAGCAACCCTCGGGGACTGTCGGGAGGGAAGTACTAGAGGGGACGTAGTTCCAATATTTAACTTGTTATGACTGTACAAATATTAAATACCAGCGGTAAAAATAGCAGCGTCGCTGCACTCACACAGTGAAGCCGCCTGAGCTCGAGGGTTATTCTGCTGGTAACAATCATCTGGTGCTCTGAAACGCCTTTCCAGAGAGGAGGAGGTGTTCATCCCCTTACACTCCCGACCCAGCGCCGCTGTCCCAGCCACCTCTGCCCCTCGTCCCGCAGCCAGCCCCCTCCGCCGGGGCTGGGCCGGCCCCGCCGCAGCCCCGACTCGCACCGAGCGGCGGCCCCGAGCCCGGCACCCGGCCCGGTGCTGCCCGGCCCCGCCGCACCCCTAGCCCTGCCCGCCCGCCCGCCTCGGCCCTCCCGGCCGGCAGCGCAGGCGGCGGAAGCCGCTCCCGCCCCTCAGCTCCGGAGAAGTTTCCCGGCCCGGGCTCCTTGTCCGGCCGAGGGCACCAAGGGCGAGCTCGGGGGGCGGC
Organism: Empidonax traillii; assembly: GCF_003031625.1. NCBI lineage: Eukaryota > Metazoa > Chordata > Aves > Passeriformes > Tyrannidae > Empidonax > Empidonax traillii. Next base: position 10,259 of record NW_020955994.1, on the reverse strand, counting down.
TCCGGGCCGCGGGAGGTGGCGGAACCCGCCGCTCACCCGCAGGCAGGACCCTCCGCCGGCAGCGCCGCTCCTCGGCCGGCCGGGAGCCGCGACCGCCCCGAGCGGGGCGGGACTTCCCGGGCACGGGAGCGAGTGGTGGAGCGGGCCAGGAGGGGGTGGTGGGAGTGCTGGAGCCCGGGGAGCCCGGCGGGCGGCGAGCGCAGCGGAGCGGAGCGGAGCGGAGCGGTGCCCCACGGCCAGGCGGGCCGGGAGCGCTGCCCCTCTGGCTCCCTGCGGGCCCCGCCCGGCTGGCTCCCGGTGCTGGAACCGCTCCCCGTCTCCCCAGGAGCCCCGCGGAGTGAGGTGCAGCAGTGCTTTGTGCCAGCCTTGGCTCCAAGTACAAATGAGAGTCGGTGGCTGTGAGCGACCTTGCGCGTACCCCCTGTTTACACAGCAGGAAGGAGGCTGGGATCCACTGAGTCATTTGGGGGGTTGGGAGCTCGCGCTGAATACTCGGGCTTGCGAGTGTCAATATTTTCTAATTTGCCCTTGCAGTGCAAGTCACTGGGAAGGTTGAAGAGGCGCTTCCCAGTATCCACAAACAGGATGACAATGACAGTAATTCTGGAAAAAAGTGTAAGTGCAAGGTCTGAAATGAAAACAGAGCTGACGCCAGGCTAGAATCATCAAGGTTGGAAAAGTACCAAGTTCATCTAGACCAACCTTTGGCTGAACACCACCATGTTAACTAAACCATAGCACTAAGTGTCAAATCACTTCCCTGGACAGCCAGTTCTAATGCTTTTTACCCCTTTTAGTCAAGAAATGCTTCCTGATGAAGAATTCACCTTCAAAATCCTTCACCCAGGATCTCAAAAGTGTCTCATTTCCCTAAGGCTCACATCATCCTGTGTGGTACTATTCCATTTTATAGAAGGGTAAACAGATGCTGGCAACGTGACCAGCAAAGGCACAGAGGACAGTGAACTTCTCTAGCCCTTACACACAGCCGAAGCTGCAGCAAAGCCACCCTGTGCACTGCACAGACGCATTACCCGAAGTCAGGAAGGAGACCTCAGGCTTTTCTGGGAGAAGTACTTGCTCTTCTTACTGCTATCTGTTCTACTTTGACTCCTTCCCTGTCCCGATTTGTATCAGGTTGGGGCCAGCACTGAGCGCAGTGCTTGCAAATGGATTCTGGTGTGCTTGCCTTTTATACAGCTTTTCATTGCCTGGGGGAGATAGATCCTAGCTTTTATTCAGATTCCAGATAATCCTGTGATACAGAAAGTGAGTGGGCAAAACTGGGAATGAAAGCCAATGCATGCCGATGCTCAGGCCGTTTATCATCTGTCTTACAGCAAAGGACAAAAGTGGAGGTAGCGGATGAAAAATGAGGAGGGTGCCAAAGTAAACAACTTTAGAGAGGTAGGAGGTAAGAGAAAGTTGTGCTTTTATGAAAGTGATAGAGAAATGGAATTTTGTCTTTAAAAAACCTAACCCAAACCAAAAAACCAAACCAAAAAGAAAACAAAGCAACAACAACAAAGCACAAAGAAGAAAAGCATTGTGAGAATATTAGAATCCAAGGGTTAGAGTCCACAGTGACTGGTGATACTGGTGTGGGGTGGGCTCGACCTCTAGGGTCTCAGCTGAAAGGCAAATTACTGCCCAGTAAAGGGAAAGTAAAGATGAAGACAGTGAAACAAGTGAAATGCTTGAATTAGCAGCCACTCACCGTGTATATGCAGCAGTGATTAATAAAAATAGATGGCTAGAGCTAAGCTGCTGGGATGGTTCCAGTTGTCAGCATCACTTGTTTTTATTTGCTTCTCATATGAAGTCAAGGGAGTAGGGATCCTGCAGAGATTAAGTGGAGATACGAAAGTTGCTTATAGTGCCTTGTATTTCAACATGTTCATATTGCTGGGCAATCAGTGCAGGAGAAATAATGTATGAGAGTTATGTTAAAAATAGTCATGCAATGCTTTATGGGACATCATTTGTCACTGGCCATATCAAACCTGTTTTGAAGATTTGTGATGAATTTTACATAAGGCCTGTACTTCTACATTTCTTTTGTGTTTTAAAATATAAAAGCGGTATTAAAATTTGGGTAGTTACAAAGCAAAACCATGTTCAATCTGCATTTTTACACATGCAGAATGATCTTCTCTTTAAAGCAATCTTCACTATGTCCAAAGCAACGTTAGGTACTATATTTTTATTTTTTACGTCCTTGACTTCAACCTGCTACAAAACCGAAGTTTGTAAACATAAAGTAACAAGACTTTGTTCAGACCAGATGCATGGTGAACAGTGAAAACAAGTCAGCAGCTGGCAAAGTTTATACATAGGACACTGTATTCAAAATTTTGGTGATATACAACTGTAGGTAATTTATCTGGCATTTGTATCCACTTTCCCCAATCTGAAAACCAAGAAGTGGGCTTTCTAGAAATATTGAATTTGTTACCACATTAAATGGTTCATGATATTGGGGAAACAACCCACTACCTTTGTCCCCCAAGCCCCTCAGCTATACAAATAGCAGCAACAACTGTCAATAACATCACAAGCTAAAATATCCATATTGCATAGTTCAGAAACAAGGAAAAGTAGTCTACACATTAAAAAAAAAAACAAAAAACAAAAAACAAAAAACAAACCAAAACAAACACAAAAAACCCCCCGAGTTCTTTGTTTTTTTCATTCTGTCAGAAAAGCTTTATGTCATTATAGTCGCTTTTGTAGAAGTTACAATCTGCTCAGGGCTAAGTCACACCTGTGCTTTTGTCCCCCTCAGCCATGGAGTGACCAAAAGGGTCACTGAAGCCAGTGTTCCTTTTCCCATTTGGGACACTGTTGTAAAGTCTGTTCCCTATTTGCAGTGGACACAAAATAAGCAGCAAATACTTGCAGTACTTGAGCTTCAATAGCATCTCTTCTCTCTCTAAAGGTGCATGAAGAAGAGAGCAGACCAGTAGGTGCAATGCCAGGCCAGGCTGGCTTAGGGGAAAGTGCTCTCAAGGGGCCATACCCAGAGAATGTAGAGGTCCCAAAACCAGGTGGTATTTCCCAGGGCAGAGAGGCTGTGACAGCCACTGCCATCTGGGTAGCTATGGCAACAGCTGAGCCATTGCACCAGGACCCTGGGGACTAGGACCCTGGAGACTGAGTGATCTCCAGACTGAAATCTTCTCAGGGCTCAATTACTCAGGTGTTACAGAAGATATAAAAAACATGCCATGTTTTAGGTTTACTCAGAGAGCAATTGATAATGTTTACACTGGCTTGCATGCAATGTTTTTTTTCTTTGAGGCAAGTCCCCTTTTGACTGGTAACACTGAAACATTATAGCGCTCTTTAGGCCAAACAGGCTGCTCAGGAAAGTTGTGGAGTCACCATCCCTGAAGGTATCTAAAAGACATGTAAATATGGTGCTTAGGGACATGGCTTAGTTGTGGGCTTGTCAGTGTTAAGTTAATGATTGGACTCAGTGATCTTAGAGGTCTTTTCCAATTTAAAAGTTCTATGATTCTAATGTAACTGGGAAATCAGACAAAATTCTGGACATAAACAAGCACTTCTTCAGTATCGTGTTGTATGTGAGTTTTTCTTCTGGTATGTCTCAAAGACAAGGAAATTACAGTTTGCTTTAATAAAAATTAATGGCTGAAGGCTAGAGATTACTACTATTCCTTCTTCAGAAAGATAATAAGCACAGAAAGGAAAAAGAGACAAAATGTAATTTAAGTAGTATTTGTGCATGGGCCATTGCAAACACAGGCATTTGCACACATACTTTTGAGGAATGGGAAGTAAGAGTATCATGTGCACCCATGCACAGTATAATCCACAATTTACAAGTTGGTAGTAGAATAAATAGGAATCCCAGAACGTAAAAAACACTGCAGAGGAAATTGATTCAGCAAGGGTAAAATATAAGAAATTTAATCTCCCAGGGAAACCCTTTATTGATCATTATAGAAAAATTCCCCCAACTCTTTCCAAAGGGATTCCATGAAGTGGGAAGGTTAGAAAGTATATTTTGCTAGTCAGTCTGGCATATGCCTATTGCTCTTAAATGACAAAACAACAGGCAGGAAATTATTGTATGGTAAGTAACATTTAAAAATCAACTATGATAGTTTGGAAGGGGCTTCAGGTATGTCTTTTTTGTTTAGGAAGCTTTTTTTTTTTTATTAACAGTGTTATTCAGTGGCTGTTCTTGAAAAACTCTGAGGTGCTAAAGATATAGGTACCAGCCTGAGTGTTAAATTGCAGGTGCTCCAAGGAGCAAATAAAAATTGGAAGAAGTAGGCAATACATAATATTTAAATGGAAATAACACAAAGCTATTCATTAACAGCAAAAGTAAATATGTCTCTGGAAGAAAAAGGCAGAACAATGTTGACTTTTACTAAAGACTTACTTAATCCTACGTTCTCAGGTATTACTTGAGTTAGTGGAGGGTATTTAGAAACAGCTAAGCTAGGCTGATCATTAAGAAAGTTTGCAGAATTCAGCTTTAATATTCTTTCAGAATGCCATTGAATTCAATTCTCTCAGCACCTTCATCTGCTTTTTCTTTGTCTGACTAGACTAGAAACTCTAGGCAGGTTATATGATGGTACCTCTCCTGTTATCTTATTGATTAATATTTTAGGAGGGTAAGTATTCAAGCTTTTGTTTGATCTAAAAAAGATTTTTTTTTTTTTTTCCCGGAGAGGAGTATGCAGACAAGTATTCCTGGGAGTCGGTAAGCTTCTGAGGTATTTTCAGCAAAAAAGTGCATGTTCACTTTCTGTGTTAAGAGGAATTTTTTCAAAGACATGTATGTAAATCTATTCAATGTAGATGGCAAGTGACTATGCCGACATTTTTATTAGAAAATGACAGGTTTAGCAGTCACATATAATTTTAAACTGCATGTGTCTTATTGTTGATGAGTGCACAGTAGAGGAACAGAAGAGGGAGAGGAATGAGAAGGAACAGGGAAGGAGAGGAATGGTTCACTGCCAGAGTGGAAGATGGGACGGTGAGGCAATTAGCATAATTTATAATGGACTGCTGATCAACAGAAAAAAATTCCCAAATAAACATTTCCAGCTCTTTTCAATAAATATTTTTCTTACAGACAAAACAAAACAATATTAGAGTGAATTTTACTGTTTCACTTATTGTTATTGATTTCAGCATCATTTTATAGTACTATGTGAAGGAAATCTGGAAACAAATCCTGCTTTGTTTCCAGCTCAGTGCTAAGATGACTTCATTCAGTAGCACAAAATTCAAGCTTATTTCTGCTGGTGATCAGTGATAGCACACATGAGTAAATCAAGAGTTGTCACTTCAGCCTGACACTTTACCTTCATTCTTTTGAGAAATCCCAAGAGCTGCAAATAAATGACTTTGATACCATCTGTACTTGCAATTAGTACCAAAGTTACAAATATGTTCTTGTGGATGTAATTGAGGGCAAAACTTGAGGCTGCTAGATTTCAATTCACTGTACAAACACAATTTCTTCCAGTTAGTTGACACCTTTTAAACTTTATGTCTTTAATGAGAGAAACTGAGAATGAGAAAACTCCTTAATGAGGGGAATTGAAATGGAGATGGCTCTACAGGCTCAAAGTAAACCATAAAGAGAGGCTAGACTGTTTTGTTTTTTCACTAACTCACTGGATCAAATCCTACCTCCTTAAATTAGCTCCTTACCTCCCATTTCTTTATTGCAAACAAGATTTGTCCTTTATAGTCTCAAATTTCCATTGCTTAGGAAAAGTGCTCTGAAGGTCATGAAATTGCTAATATTAAAAAAAAATAAAATAAATTGGCTTACAAACCTTTAGTTTGTTTGCCTAAAACACATTTCTATTTAGTTTGAATGTGTCTCTCTGCTAATTTGGGCACAGAAAGATGCTGTAAGTAGTGTTCTTTAAACCTAGGAGTGAATTTACAGGCATGGGATCAGGTCTTCTATGCCTCATTCTGTAAGTAGTCATAAAATTAGTGAGGAGAACACTGCCCTTGTTCTGTCCAGATGGTTATTGAATTATGAACATTATTTTATAGGAGATACAACTGATGGCAATTTAGAAGCATACGAAGTTAACATGAAACATCCAGGCTGCAATCCAAAGTGGAACAGATGGATCTGAAACTGGTTAATGCTAGATCAAGGAAAGCTCAAGTATTTGTACTTATTGGTGCTATCTAGGTTACCCCTGGTGATGACGATGCAGCCATGCATGCCTTAGCTTGCCTGTACTTTGCACTAAGCAAGAGTAATCCAAGAAACTACACAGGCAATAGAGGAGCTGTCACATGATGCCTTTAATCATTTCCCTGTTGAGTAAAACTTTGATAGTTCTGTCTCCAGCCATCCACATACTGAAAGTTTTATTTGTGATGGCTTCTTTTTGCAGACTTATATTATTGGTATATATTTTTTCACGAGTAGAGTTTCTTTATTTTCGCATCTTGCAGCATGGCCATCTGCCTCCAGCTTTAACCTCATCTTCTAGATCTTTTATTCTCACTTGTTCACTTACCCGTTGTTTTCACCTGTCTCTCTAAGTAATAATAAACATACATCTTTCCATGCTTCAGTGTCCAGCTTCTCTCTCTGCTCTATCTTCTCAGTTTTTGCTCTCTTTCATGGCTCATGGGACACACAGTTCAAAACTTTCTTTTAGAGAAGTGAAAGATATTGTATTTTCTCCGGACTCACTTTAACCTTGATCTTTTTCTGATTTTTTTTTAATAAACCAGTGCCTACCACTAGACCAAATAGTTGCCTCCTCACACAATGTAATATGTTATTATTTCATCTTTTATTAAAAAAATTATATTAGTTTGTGCTTACAGCAAAAATGTAATACAGCTTTAGGCCTTACAGAATTGTGTTTAGGAGATTATAGAACAATTGTTCTGATCCGTGAAATTAACTACAAAACACTAATCACAATCAGAGTTAGCACAAAAAAGGGGATTCAATTAAAAATTTAAGTGCCTGAGAGTTTTACTTTCTGATTTGTAGAACTGCAGCTCACTCTTACCAACCTTGAGTATATTGCTTTTTCCTAACATCTGCATCGAAGACAGTAATTTCCACATGGAATCCTCTCTTCAATGCCTCTCTTTCTGGCAACATCATTTTATTTGAAGGGACAGTCTCTCCCACTCCTACTCTGTTGTCATATTTTCAGTCAGTACAGATATTGTGATGGTAGGTCTGTCAGTGACCTGGAAGCTCCCCTGGGATCAGATTGCTGTTTAAGAACTGAGCCCTGTCAATTTGCCTGCCCTGTCAGGAACTTGCTCTTATCTATGGTAATTGCTTTTAGAGCTGGAAAGCAAAAAGGCTCTTCTCTGAGATTCCCATGCTTCATCCTTGCTTATGGCAGACCAGTTTCACAGCTGCTCCAGCCCACTTAGGAGTCGTTTTTCTTTCACCTAGTGGATATAAATCTGCTGCATTCTGCCTACAATGACTGTCCCTCTGCTTTGGTTTAGGACTTGTCCATTCAGCACTGCTTAATGATCCTGATCCTGCAGTCCCTCGGCATTGGCCTTAAGTTGGGTGGGAGAGGGGTCAAGTTTGAGGCTGATTGATAGAAGCAGAAGTGACTGTCCCTTTCAAGTCAAACTAGGGTGAGCCATTTCTGCTGGCTTGCTCAATCTAGGATGCAGCTGCACTCCATGCTATTTAAAAGCAAATGTTTACAGGAGAGCACCAGTTTTCACAAGGCAAACAATTTTCTCTGGTTCTAACAGATTTTCTAGTTATTGATCAGAACAGCTACTCTTTGAATGGGAAAGAAAGAGCTCACTGGGGTGAGCAGCAAAGTGGCAAAATTTACGCTGTATTAATTTGTATGATACCAACTGTATGCTCAGTGGTATTGCTTCCAGCCATATTACATAGCTTTAGAAATTTCAAGGCTGACTACTGTCACTTCCAGGGGCTATAGCAGCTGCTGGGGATTGTTGGAGCGAGAATGACCTGGATTTACCTTTTGCCTGCATAATTCTTCAGTTACAAAATTTCTAACAGGGACAAGAATCCAGCTCTGAGAGTAAAAATGTTTCCCTTCTGCTTTGTGCACGCCATGCAGGAATTGATGTAGCCATGGGAAAAGGGAAAAACTGACAGTTCTTCAAGAATAACCAACTGGAGATCAGGCAAAAAAATAAAAGGGGTTTTCTCATAGTGAATGTTTGTTGGAGAACAGGACAAGAAAAACATTTTTTTTTTTTTTAATTTTCCATTTACAAGAATCTCCTTGAATTTTTAGATCTATATTGTTTTTTGCTCTTTAGTCAAGTGCCTGCTTTAGACAACATTTTGCATCATTAATTCCCCGATCCTGCTGGCTGCTGCATGTGGGAAGCCCTGTGCTCCCATGTGGAGCCTCACCATTTTTAATGGTGTGCTGTGTGGGCAAAGGCAGTTCCCCCTGGAGAGAAACTTTCAGCATGAGGTGCATTAGTCAGTCTTCCCTTGTTTATGTTGATCTTCCAGGGGAAAAAAAAAAAAAAAAAAAAAAGAGATAAAAGGTAGCAAAGAACTGAAAGCTGCACATGCATCCTCATCCACACACACGCGGAACTACACATGCACAAAGACAAAGCAGATATCATAAGAAGCTATTCTGGTTAATTTTTGTATTGTCTAAATTATGAGCTGACAGTATCCCTTCGTATCCTGAAACAGCATTATCAATTGCAGCATCTCATGGGGAGAGATTTCTCATTTTCTTGTGTTTTGATTTCTGAGGATAGAGCTACAGTTATTTTATATGTACATTTTAATTTTTTATTCATATTTGCTGTTGAATCTCAGTTTTACATCCAGATGAAGAAAGTCAAGGGCAGTTCTCTTTCAGAAGAAAACATTCTTTCTTTAAAAATTTGGCTGCTATGTTCTTTGATTTATTGCCTTGCTTATGTTTGACAAGATACCAAGTCTTATGCCACAATATTCTTATTATGAACAGGAGTGTTTTTTTCTCCTCTCTTGGTGACAGATAAATCAGAAGAGCTTGCACTTTAGGAGGGAAAGTTACAGTTTCTGAATATTATATTAATTATGTCAGACAGTGCACTTGGGACGCTGTACCTGCCTGTTTAATTGCCTTGCAGAAGCTCTAGGTCTGAGTTCCTGTATTGTCATGCAGATTGTATAGCCAGTTACTTCTGTGCAAAGGAGTGAGAAAACTGTACTTACTGAAATTTCTCCTCTTGTTTGTAGCAGTGACAACAATCATACGTGGAAGCCCATGTTTACAGAGAGATCATTTTCTGAGGAAATCAGATGGGACAAACTAATCAGAGATAATACACACATTTTATACATTTGGGGCATATTTTTTGTTTCCTGTTTGAAAGTCTATCAGTTCAGAAATGTTAAATTGATATATTTAATATAATTGTCTGTAGCATAGGAACCACTTTGCTAGAAATATGCAGAGCCAGTTCCATCTACTTGTGTTCTGACAATTTGTGGCTTCCTGTATTAAATTTAGGAGAATGCTTACAACCCAGAAATGATTACAGAAGTTTTGGACTCAGCCAGATTCAATGTGATTTTCCAGCCAGTGGCCCTCAGAACAGTATCCAATGATGAGGATCCTGGTCATACCTTCCTTTCAGTCATATAATTTACCCCAGGGACCCTGAGAAGTGAATGCCTCCTTTAACAAGGACACCTTTAATTACCAGAAAATATGATGTTCTGTAAAACAACGGGACACTTGGTTGCTAATTTGTCTAAGTTACCTTAACCAACTACTTTTGTCTAGAAAAGAAGGAACTCGGAGACTGCTGCACAGCCAGGAGAGCTCTGCTGGTCCTGCTGTTGGCAGCACAGCAGAAGCAGTACACGATAGGTCAGCTCCAAAATATGCCTGTTCATAAAACATAGTTGAGAGAAAACAGCCACGAAAAAACTGAAAAAACTCCATGTCATTGCCTGCATCTGAACCTGATTAACATTAAAAAAAAAAAAAAAGGTAATTTTTAGTATAATGAAGACATATTCAAAAAAGCATTGGGCAGAATAAATATTTCTATGACCAATATCATAGTCATAGTAGCCAGTCTTATGGAGCATCAAAGAAAGGTGTGAACATATCTGTAGAACTGTTTATACCCCTAGCTATCCTCCCACGGAAAGACCCTATTAAGTCAAGGTAAATTGTGCCAACTGCCTTAAAGTGGTGCCTGTCTGTTCTAATTTTTTTGCTACTGCAAGTTGAAGTTTAGTGTGA
>NW_020955993.1:288534-294262 GCF_003031625.1 Empidonax traillii | reverse complement strand
TTTTTTTTTTTTTTTTGTTTTTTTTTTTTATTTTTTTTTTTTTTTTTTTTTTTTTTTTTTTTTTTTTTTTTTTTTTTTTTTTTTTTTTTTGAGGCCTACTTTTACCCCAGGGGTGGAGGGTGATGCTCTGGGGCAGAATGTTCCACAGCAGACAGGGAGCTGAGCAGCTCCAGGTTGGAACGTCCCAGGGCACAGCAATCCACAGGGAGCCTGTAAGCAACTGTCTGCACAGGAACGGGTTGTTGGAACATTCCTCGATATTCCTGACACACCTCACGGCTCAGGAGCTGCCACCACCAAACACTGAAAATATGGAAACAGGACAGTCAGGACCTGACTCCACTCAGGCTTTCTGAGGCCGGAGTGGGGAGAAGGCAGGAAGGATCCTGTGTGTCATTTGAGAAGAGCAAAACCATTTCTCCCCCAAACACCAAACACACGTTCCCTTTCACAGTTTCCCTTTCTTTATGTCCTGATCATATCCATCTTCCTTTCATTTGCTAAAGAATTCTAAGCAAGAGGATTTTGGTTATAATTATTAGTTTGGTAGTTGTTAAAGCTCGAAATTGCCGTGAAAGAGATGATACCTTTGAACATGTTGACAGATACACTTTACTCTGAAATATGTTTTCAACAAGTTCTTTGAAAAATAACTCAACCTGGCAGAGGACAGTGCTCTGGCACTGGGCCACTCAAGAGGTGACACTCAGCTCCCTCCAGGAGCCAGGACAATTTACTCAGGGATAGATTTGCAAGGGATTTTAGGCACCAGCCTCCCACTGACTTTCACAGTAATTAGATTCCTGCACACTTGATGGAAAACAACGCTTGAGTCCTTCTGTATTTAATTTCCCCAAGTCTGTAAAATGCAGGTGACGCTGCTCAAAAAATCAAATAACATTGTATGGGGCGAGCACACAAGCTGGACCTACAAACTGATTTCGTGTCTCTAGATAGCATTAAAATTGCAATTACAATCACTCCTATTTTTATCCACAAGCTGTTTCTCAACCAGTCTCTTTAACTGCCCGGATTCACCTGCAGGCTGCTGGGTACAATCACAGCCCCCTGCTCAGAGCAAGACACCAAAACTTTTTCCACAGGGTTTTGGTCTTTTTTCACTTCAGTGGTGCCATAAATACCTATTACTGTTTTCTGAGGGTGGTTGTCACCTACAGCAGGTGTAGGGAGACATTCAGTGGTGGGAATGCAAGCCTGAAAGACAAAGCATTTAATTCACAGTCTATGACACCAGCCAAGGCAGCCTCACCTTCTGTTGTCCTTTCTCCAGTAAAGGAGCTTCCAGCACGCTTTGCTTTAATAATCTACAGATAGAAACACGTAAAAATCCTAAAAATACATTATGAAACCACCATGTGGACATTCTTCAGTTAACAGACAGGACCATAATCACAGTAACACCCTTTAGCCAAGCTGAACACGGGGCTTCTCCAGGTTCAAGAGGCTGCTTTATTTAGTGGCAGCAAAGAAGGGTAATTCCTGCTCGGTTACAACAGTTGTTTTTATGTCAACAGTTTTGATCACCATACCTTTCTACCACTGTTAAACTGGGATTGGTTTTAACTGGTCATCTCAAGCTTACACACTCTGCACCTTGTTACTTTTCCATCTTTACCACTCCCGCTTCTTTTTCTTGGGGGAAAAAAAAAAAAAAACACAAATAATTTTATCCATTTATGGCTGTATTTTTGTTAACTTTCAAAGCAAAGCCCCTGAGAATTCTGGCTGAATGCCTTCCTTGAATTTGAGAGGAAACCAGCTTTTCCAGGCTTGATGTGTTCCAAATGATTAGAATGATTGCTCTGCTGCAATTTTATTAAGCTAAATGCTCTCCTCCCTCTTTGCTGACACTTTCACTGTTTTTTTTTTTAAGACTGAACCAGGATTTTGTACAGCAGATATTTAACCTAAGTAGTGAATAAACAGCAAGTCCATTAGCATAGTATTTACAAAGAAACTACAGGGCAAGAGCTGAAACAACAAACCAGCAATCCTAGCACGGCAAGGCCACTGAAGGGAAAGTATCTTGCTGTTTCCATAAGATTTTATGGAATGAAACTAAAGAAAATCCCAATACTTGTCACAAATGGCACTGTACTTCTGTTTAAGCTGCAAATAAAAGTGAGTTTTGGTTTACTCGGTTGGTTTTTTCCCCCCACACACAAAATGCAAACAAAGCACGTGCCTCTCCTAAAGCAACCCCACAGCACCTAAACCATGGAGGAGGCCAGGCTGTAATGGAATAATCCAAGATTTTCTGAACAGAGAGTTTAACAGGAATCTTGCTTGACTACTGAAAAGTAGCAGAAAGAGGGGAAAAAAAAAAAAAAAAAGGCAGCTACCACTTTTAAACGCACTTATTTTCACTCACAACTCATGTTTTACCGACTGACAGAGGAAGGGGAGTTTCAATATTCCTGAGAGGGAAGTGCTGAGCATCTTTGTGTTATTACTACCTGTGGTAATGCCCCCCTGGTCTGGCACCTTCCACCCACACAGGTCATCAGCACACCCTGAGCCTCTGTGCCCAGGGCCTGGAAAGAGGCAGAAGAGCAGAGGAACGAGCGCTCAGAAGGATCTGCTTTACAGGAATAAGCAGAGAGCAAACAAACCATTGGAAGTGCCAAGGCAGTTTGACAAATGGAATGTTTCTGACCCATGCCAGGAGTCACTACCAGCCCTCAGATCGGCCTCCTGAAACGCCACGAGGGGGCTCAGCCCTTGAGCCACCAGAAATCTGCCACCTCCCGAAGCATCGGCGGCAGCTCCCGGAGCTGGTCAGGGTTTTTGGAAACCTCCCAGCCCTGCAGCGACAATCAGTGAAGGGGGAGTGACACTCTCTGAGCACAGCGCTTCTGGTGAGTCCCTGACAGCCCGGCAAGCGTTTCGTGCCATCTGAGCCGCGGGCAGAAAATGCACAGGATGAAAAATCCTGCCCGCTTATCAGGCTTGGCTCTCAGATGGAGTATCAGCACTCGGAGCCGTCCATAAGGAGCAGAGTCCAGAGCGCTGGGGAAGGTCAGAGCTGACTCACGCTCAGCAGGAACAGCTGATTTGATAAGTTGTTCCTTTTTTTTGCTAAGTGGAGCAACAGCAGGGCCGAGGTGATACACACACAGAAGGTCAGCACAGTTTACCTGGGCATTTACAGGTCCAAACCCAGCCAGCTGGGGCAGATACATTGTAAGGGGACAGCAGTGCTTTGGTCAAAGGGTTAAAGGATTTCTCTCCTTCCCCACCTAGCAAACAGAGGGAAATTATGCCGGCATTTTAATCAAGACTCGAGGAAATTATCTGTAAGGCCAAAACCACACAGGGTTTGCTGCAACTCCCATTTCACTGCTCAGCTCTCACACCAGGTTTTCACCAGGGTTCCAAACTGCTGTTCCAGAGTTTTAACCATGATCCAGAGACGGCACCTGAGGTAAATGAAGCCTGACCATCACACGAGAGCCAACAATGACCATGCCAATCATGTGCCCAGTGCTTGGGCACTGCCAGCCCCGTGCTGAGCTGCACTGTGAGGGTGTCAGGGGCATTTTTACTCAGAGGGAACAGCTTTCATTTCAAAAGCAGGCAGTGAATACTGCACAGTCTATTCTCTCAGCTCCTCGAATTTCCATCTGACTTCTCCTGCAATTCAAAACAGAAAACGGTTTCATTTTCACAGAAATGGCAGAGATGGGTTAATATTCAGTGGTTTTTTCCTGGAATTAGTACTCAGTGTTTTCTCCTGGGGTTAATATCCTGCTTCATATTCAGAGCTGAAGATATTACAGAATCTGAGCTTTCTGAGCACTACCAAGAATTCACCTTAATTACACTGTCAGAGCCAAACATGGGCTGAGGGGAGACACTGAGATCACTCCCATCATCCAGGTGGATGTTGCAGGTAAGGAAGACAGGACTTTGTTACAAAGGAGGGCCAAAGCCAGATCTTCTCCGTTACTGCAGTTACAGAAGCTTTGTTATTAGAAAATAAAAAAAAAACAACTAAACAACAAAACCTCCCATTTTCCCTGCACTTTCTGTGACAAATCAAAATATTTCAGAAATAGTTAAAGTGACATTGAAAATTAGGAGGGAGATCTGTTTAAAAAAGGAATAAACTCGGTTTGAGAATATAAAGAATATGAAAATATAAAGGAAAAAATCCAAAAACAGTGACTGTATCAGACAGCTGATTACAATCACAGTGATCCTAAGTACTGCACACCAGAACTGTTTCAGCAGAAGATTCATTGTACATCAAACACAGGACTTAGAAGATTTGTAACAAGAAACATTAACAGAACAGAACTAAATTTACATTTTGCACCTAATGCAAAGACTTGCTTTGTGTGTGTTGTAGGATAAAATAATCCAAGGTGATTCTTCAAACTTTAAAGAATTAATTCGAAGTTCAAATTAACCTAAGAACAGAGTTAAGGTCTGAGAAAGCACAACACTGAGCAATTTCTATAGATAGAAAACAATTCCTGGTACGAAGATCCCGCCTGGTGCGTTAAGGGAAAATTTCCCAGCTGCAATCACACCCCTGTGTCTACAGGGAGAGTCCAGCGAGCTGGGTGACACGGCTTTTTACCACGGACTTCCCAGTTCCTCCCCTGCACTTATCTCTGCTTTTTGTTTTCCCTACACAAACAAATATTTGGTAGCTCTCCTGTCAGAGCAGCGACTGCGTGACAGGCTCCAAGGTCCCATCGGCACTGGGGAAAGGTTGGGTTCGCTGTCCTTTGAGGTTTCTCCCAGAAGAAAGGGTTTCCCTGTCTCAGGGCAGGGAGGAGGCAGGAATTTGTGGCTGGAAAAAGGGAACTACAGTTGGCCCGATGAGCCATTGACGAAAGATGGAGCTCGGCTTTGTCTTTGTCTCAGCCTCACCTCAGCGGGGGCTGAGAGAGGAAGGCTCGGTTATGGCCAAAGCAATCAGGAGAAATCACAGCGATTATCTTGGGCACGAAGGCACCGAGTGAAGCGGGAGATGAGGGATAAAAGCACAGCTCCCGGCCAGTTGAGAGGCCAGAGACTGGAGTGGCAGCCGGAGGAAGGCAGAGCCCCTTCCCGCAGTGGAGAGGGGAGACTTCCACTCCCAAAAAAAGTCCCTCGGGGGTTCGTTGAGTGCCTGTGCTAAGCGTGAGCCCCCCCCGTGCTGCAGAGCTGAGCTGCAGGGAGCAGGACACTGCCCCGGGACACTCAGTGCCACCCTGACACCCCCTCCGGGATGGTACTCCCACCCTCAGCCCCACCTGACCTGTAACAGTGACACTGCCCAGGAGGCACAAGTGTCAACAGCTCTCACAGCCCGGCTGGCAACACGTTTAGGCAAGAGATTAATGGCTCTGTGGTACTTTCATAAATTAAGAACGACCTGCTACAACGTTCCTGCAAAGGGCTTCGAGCAGGATCCTACTCAGAGCAGGCAGAACACTTAATGTTCCTCACGAAGTTCATTAAAGTCAAAATTAAAGCATGCAGGTTTTCATTGCTTGAATAAAGCGGGCACTTTTGGCAAAGGGATGCGTTTTGAAAACGTTCTGTGAAAAATAAGTTTTGCAGCATCTACTTCTCATCAACAGCTCAGGCACAGAAAAACTCGATCTGCCAGAGAGCCTGACACCTGCAAAGAGTGAGAGCATGAGATGCTGGGGAGGACTGTATAAAGTACACCCAAATCACACTATCTACCACCCTGGGGAGAGAGGAGACA